>NC_056737.1:103128333-103140833 GCF_019279795.1 Protopterus annectens
TTATACCTAGTTTAGTGAGCTTATCTATAATTCCAGAGTGGGGGATGGTGTCGAAAGCCTTGGCAAGATCTAGATAAGCTGTGTGAACCATTTTACCTTCATCTATGGCTTTGGTGACTTCTTCAAAGAAGTCAATCAGGCTTAGGAGACATGATCTGCCTTTTACAAATCCAAACTGGGTAGGGTCCAGAGTTTGGAGATTACCAATGTCTTTGTTTGACTTCCACAATGATGCGTTCCATGGCCTTGCAGACCAGGCTCGTCAGCTCCTTGCAAAGTCCAGTGAGGTATAGTATATGTCTGTTTTATGCCTGATGAAGTCAATGTTTACTAGATTGGTTTTGGGGATGCCATTTGTCAGTGTGTTTTCTCTCTTTTTCAAAATGTTGTGGATTCATGATTTAAGATGTTGATTTTGTTACTATGGACTCTTCCTGTTAGTGTTGTAATGATCTTGTATGTGATTTACTGTGGTCATTGGGAAATGTGTTAAAACATTTTACTGGCATGTGGTTCTGATTTTATTGAACTTCATGACTACTTCATATCCAGGTGATACTGTTGTGATATCTTCAGAATTAGTATTAGATGTATGTTATGCTCAGAGGGTGGGGCTGCTTAGCCTCAGTGTTCTAACTTTACTTAACATTTCTCACAGATATTTAAAGTCTTGTCATAAAGGAGTGTATTTTGAGAAGAGCTAGTTGTTAGACTATTGAAATCATTTAGCAAGTCTTGGAAAGTTTGCTTATGTAGTGCTTTCATTCTTCATGTAAAGTGAGAGTCTTCACATTAAAACATGATTTAGAGAAATGTGCAGTGCTCATCAAAACCTCTCTTACTTAACCTTTGATGAAGGCAAGAAAAGCCTGTAGATATTCTTTCAGTAAAGATGTAAAATGTGAAGAGCTAAACTGAACAAAATCTCTCTTTTTTTTTTCAGTAAAAGTGAAACTGTTTCAGACACACACGAGCCCACGTTTGAGCTTGTGAGACAGTTGCTTCCTGTCTACAGATTTACTACTTTAATTGCATTGAAACTTCCTTTTTATCTTAGCAGCTTTACTTTGGAGGGATGTTGTTTGAATTGAAATGTGTGATGCAACAAAAAGTGATAAGTCAGGACTCCTTTATCAAAAGCAGAAAAGGAAGATGGTTCTGAAAAGACAGAGATAAACTGAGTATTTCCCAGTACTAATTCCCAGGAACGGCTCTAGAGATTTTAAGTGATACAACTCTTCCATAAAAAGTCCAGTAAGGCAGTATAGTTAGTGTTTGGTGGTCTTTTAATAAGCCTGGAAACATGGACTGCAGATGAGAAAAGAAGACAACTTGTTTCCTAGAGTCAGTGATCTCATGTCTGTAAATCTTACCTGTTTGCCCTTTGCAACTACTAAATGATCATAATAGGCAGTTAATAGATTACACTTATCTTCTGTTAGTGGTAGCAGTAGACCTAGCTTGCTGTTAATGTTTTTCTTATGCTATTTTTCTTTTCAAAACATTTTTTTTTTATTTCACTGTTCAGGTGTATGCTTGTATATTTATATTTTCAGACTGTGTTGAATTTCTTTAAGTAAAGAATTTCAGGGATTTCCCCAAGTGCTAGCCCCCCCCTCCTACCCAGTGTTCTCTGTTACTGTAGCAAAGGTAATACAAGCTGCAGATGCCATTTTGGAAACCCCTTCTGCAGCTGGATGACCCCCTCGGTGACTCTTTGCCCTATGACTAGATTTAAGGCTATAGTTTGTTAAGGTACATTTTCCTGCCTTCAAAGTTGTTTGGTTTGTATTTTTATCCATTTTCTCTTTTTAATTTCCAACTTGACTTGAATGTTTTCAGTTAAAACATTCATAACTGCTATCTCAGCTGCAGTAAAACTGCTTTTGATATCAGTATTGTGACTCTACCCTCTACCCATAGATTTATGCCTAACCTCTCCACCTACCCAACCTACAGCAATCACTGTCTAGCAGCAAACACCTCCTCATCAACTAATCCCTTTGTCCCTGCCGCCACATATCCCCTCCCACTTACATGACACACTCACACCATCACAAGCCAATTACCAGGCATACAGTCTATCTCACCATCCTCTTTCTCCTAGCATCAACACAAACAACCTTACCTCCTACCAATCCATACTTGATAGTAAATTAACTACCTCTTTAAAACATACTTCCTCTCACATACCTCCCACCCATCACTACAGCCTACACGTTATCCCCAAGTAGTCACCACCACGTTATTCTCCCACCTCCCTCAGGAAGACTCCTCATAACCTCCACCAAATCACATACTACAAATAGACACACAGCCATTCTAACCAAACTCTTAAACCATTTCAGCCATCAGCTGATCCTAGCCGGAGACATACATCCCAACCCAGGGCCAAACCCTTGCACAAATGCCCCATCTGTTCCATGTATCTCACTCAACTAATCTCCCATCTTGAGACCAAAAATACCCTTCTACTACTTAGCTTAAATATCAGAAGCATAAAAAAGTGCACCTACTTCATGCTTTGATATCCACCTACTCCCCCGATTTGCTATCCATAACTGAAACATAGTTAAAACCCACAAAACCAGTATAACGTATTACAAAAAGATAGACTATCCAAAAAAGGGGGTGGGGTAGCATTACTTTACAAAAACAATCTAAAAATGTGTAGTATTAATCCTCCAATCCCCTCCCTCAATACTGTTGAACTTCTCCTAGCCAAACTCAAACTTAGCCACAAAAAAATCAATCAATATTATCACTGGCTGTATACCACCCGGCAACAATATTCCCTCCCTAGAATCCCTCCTACACTGGGTTAATCAAAATCTGCCTCCAGAAACCATCATCCTAGGTGACTTTAATATTGACTGGAACACTTGCTCAACCACTAACCCCACCAACCATATTAATCTCTACAGCTTCTCTCAAGTTATTCAATCTAGCACTAGGCTAGGAAATGCTAAAATCAAAGAAAGTCTCATAGATTGGATCATGATAAATAAGACCAGTACTTCATATCAAGCAGGAGTCCTTCCAGACACCCTTAGTGACCACCAACCCACCTTCTTACTAAAATGTAAAATCCATGCCAACTCTAACCCACTATTACTAACTACCCAGAACAAAAATAACTTTGACCCAAACAAATTCACACTCAAACTGAAATACTATAATTGGAACATATTAAAAGAAGTACGTGTAATCCAATTCAACAACACTTTCCTAAAAATCCTAAATGCCCATGCCCCACCTTGTACCACAAAACTCAAAAATGAATACTGCCCCCTGGTCCACCAAAGAGACTAAAAATAAGATTGCTCAAAGGAATAGAGCTTGGCATCACTGGAGTGTCACAAAAACTACAGCAACTAGAGAACAATTCCAAAAACTTAGAAACCAAACCAAAAAAAAAAAAATATTCTCCAGGATAAAAAGAATTATTTCCTACATCTGCAAAACAGGCATCAAAACAACCCGAAAAAATTCTGAGCAGGAATAAATAAACTACTTCACCCTGGCAAACCCTCCACCCCATCGCCAACCTCCACAGGCGAAATCACAGACATACCTGATTCATTTAACAAATACTTCATAGAAACCATCAATAAACCAGCTCAACAACAACCCACTACTACTACTACCAACATCCCCAAACATGCAGTCAGTCCCAAGACTACCTTCCAATTCCAACCCATCCCCTCCAATTATGTCAAACAATTACTATCCAAACTTAAACCTACTACCCTAGCAGCGGAAGACATCCCAGCAGAATACCTCCAGTTGGCTGCTAATGAACTTGCCTACCTAATCTCTATTCTGCTTAACAGATTTATATCAGAAAACACCATTCCACCCATCTGGAAAACCTCCTACATCATCCCTTTACATAAAGGTGGAACATCCACTGACCTCACCAACTATCGCCCTATTGCCATCCTGTCCTCCGCTAGCATAAATTCTTGAAAATGTGTACATTACCAACTTATGCCATACCTACTTAATAACCAACTTCTCTCTCCTACCCTGCATGGATTCTGCCCTTACCACAGTGCAACCACAGCCCTTCTTTCCTTTACAAACCTCATCAACCAAAACAGGCACTTAAGTAAACTAACATCTGCCATATTCTTGGACCTGTCAAAAGCCTTTGATACAGTCAACCATCCTAAACTACTCCACTCTCTTATTAATCTTGGCCTTAGTGATCAGGCACTAGCCTGGTTCCAAAACTGTCAACTTGGTAGACAACAAGCAGTTCGATGGGACAACAACCTACCCTCACTGCTGCTTATTACCACAGGAGTACCACAAGGGTCCGTTCTGGGTCCCCTTCTATTCTCCATCTTCATTAATGATGTCCGCAGCATCTGCCAAGATGCAACTATTATACAATTTGCTGATGACTCAGCATTAGCCTGCTCAGCCAACGACCCACACAAACTCCTCTCCATTACACAAAAAGCCTTCCAAATTACAAAAGCCTGGTTTCTTAACAAAAACCTATTACTTAATCCCAGAAAGACCAAACTGTTGCTATTTAAACCAAACAAATCCACCTCAATGCCCAACACATTCAATATTGTGTCCATAGATGCGACTAGCATCTCCCTAGACACTCATACTAAACTGCTAGGAGTGACCATTGACAACAACCTCAGGTTCGATCTACATATATATCACACTGTTAAAAACATTCACAAAAAACTGGGCAGTCTTTATAAAAACAAACCATTTCTAACCCAACCTGCTAGAATAACCGTAGCTCAAACCCACCTCCTTTCCACATTATTCTACGCCCCTCCCATCTTCACCAACTTACCCAAAACAGAAATGGCCAAGCTTAACATCTGCTACAGTCAAATTGCCAAAATTGCTACTAGTGCCCCCCCACCGTTATTCACTAAATCAACTTAATTGGCTTGAATTCCCAAATCTCCTCTCATTCCATCAGCTTTCTTTTGCCCATAAACTCCTGCTACTTCCTGGAAAAAAAACAGCACTATCTAATCTACTTAAACTACAAACTAATACCAGACAACATCACTCTAGTGATAAAAGACTAATAAGGTGACCAAAAGCAATAACATAGGTGACTCCCTCTTCCCTAACTACATAGGTAAAATTTGGAACTCATTGCCTTCTGCTATTACCTCAGCCAACTTAATGGTTACATTCAAAAAAACTACTAAAAAAACACCTAAAACTCACATGGCTATGCCCTTGCTACCCACCAGGTTGACCCATATCACACACACCCTTTGACCCACACTCGTGCTCCCTTTTACTTCTATCCCTTGAAGAAGAATCGTGACTCCTCCGTATAGTGCCTCACTTGCGAACACCACGCCAACAGTCCACAATTATACACATTCCAACTTCAAACCCAACCACGTCTCAGAAAACTAACCCTAGCATCCTCTCCCAACCCCCTCTTACTCACATTTGTCTCAATCAGTGGTATTATTGGAAACCAGTACAGTCTAAGTACTACTTTACTCTAACTTATAAACTATGGAATTTTGTTAAAACTTGCGACTACCAATGAATATTGTACTTTGTAACTTTAAAACTATGGAATCTTTTTAAATCATGTGTTTTCCTATGAATACTTGCTTGCTATGCAGAAATCTCATACTTGTTTGTTCTTAGTCTGTGGAGCTTTTCTCCCTGGGCCTCCATTGAAAATGGACATGTATCCAGTTGGACTCTCCCAGTCAACAAATGTAAAATAAATAATTTTTTTTTTTTCAAAAGCTTATGGTTGGCTGCTTGTTGATGTATCTAAGGATAATTGCACAAAACTTTTTTTATGTATCCTTTTGTTGACTGGATTAGTCCCACTAGGCTTCCTTTCAGGGGAGACAGCGGAGGTGTTTATACATATCCTTCCATATCACTCTTGCAGTAGTCTTTACCTACGTGATCTCCTGCCAAGGATAGTCCAACATCCGGCCTGTATACCAAAGCCTTTAGTTCTTATAAGCAACATATGTCACACACATGCTCCCAACACAAGGCATAGGGCATAAAGGTGACATACGAACGCATACACTCAGAACTTCTTTACCGCCAGTGAGAATGCCATTGTTGCACAATGGTCTGAATGCTCTTCTGTTGTACTGGTTCCTAAGCCTTGTTTTCAGATAAATGCCCCATTGGGGTTTCTTCTGTTTCTTTTATTTGTTGTGGTTATTGTGTTAATATCATCCAGAAAGGGAAAATGTCAGTGTAGGAGTGAGACTTCCCATAACGTCTGTCACAATCAATGTCTTTTCTGTTTGGATGCTTCCCACAATCATAGGCAGTGCACTGATTGTCAGGCGTTTGTGCCAAAGACTCTATGAAGTCATGTATCCTAATTGTCCCTACACTTAGAGTACCAATATCTGAAGTTGGCAGAGGGTGCTATGGTAGAATACTTCCATCCTGAGGGCCAGCCATCTGCCTAGAAGAAAGCCAAAAAAGTTAGGTCTGATCTGGCTGCTCTCCAACCTCCCATGTATGTCTCTCTTGAGGCTGGTGAAAGCCAGAGGACTGTCCCGTAGTTGCTTTGGATACCTCTGTTGCAATCCTTTTGGAGGCCGGGATAGATCTGACTTCTCGCATGTTCTCAGAAACTTTTCAAATGTTTGTACCTGAAGTTGAGGCAGAACCTCTGCTGATTATTTCTGAAGTAATGAAGAAGGTTCCTCAGGTCTTAGTTCTGGAGGAGATTCCTATTCTTGCCAGGGGTCTTGACCCTCTGAAGGTGTTTTGAGCAGATGTCCCACAGAAAAAGAAGCAAAAAAAACAAAGCACATTTCCCTTGTTGTTAAAGATGCCCAATGTGAATAGCAGGATTTCACTCAGGGTTTATTTAATGCTTTGATGGCCTTGAAGCCTCCTCAAGTGGTTCCTGTGCCTGCCCCTCCCTGGTCTTCCACTCTACTCAAGAGGTTTAGAGAATTGGATTCCTCAGATGAGGACCTGGGCTCGGGAGGAATCTTTGGATTACTGTTCCCAAATCCCTTCCCCTTTGGACTATGGTTTTGAGATAGAGGAAGATTCTTTAAGTCCTGATTTTTCCCAGGAGGAGTTCTCCTTTAGGGATACCACTGCCTGTATGATGGATTATTTTAAGTGGGATTGTGCTCAAGTCTCTGAGATTCAAAAAAGATGTTATGTGCCCCTACAGATGGAGTCTCCTAAGCCGTGTGCTATTTCTTCTTTTCTGGCTGCCCTTTGGATGCCTTCTCAGTAGCTTCTGTAGCCCCTGACTGTCAGACCCCTGCACCTAAGAAATCAGAGTCTCTTAAGTACCTGAGGAGTGCAAATTTCTTTACAAATGCCCTTTTGCTGACCCTTGTTTCTTGTCAAGTCTCCTCATATAGGCTATCCAAATTATTGCCTTCTACCAAGCTGTTGCCTTCTAATAAGGATAGTAGAGCTATGGAATGTCTGGGCAAAAAAGTTTACACTAATGCCACTTTATCCTTTAGGGCCATTCACTTCCAGACTGACATGGACAGATAAGTTTTGGTTATCCTTTCTCAGTTTTCTATAGTGGTTTCTGACCTTCCTGACTTTGAGGGGAAGGCTTTGGCCCTTTCTCTGATGGGTTGTACTTCACAAGATGTCCGCCACTCAATCAAATGTAGCTGTGATGCAGCTGATGACTCTTCCAGGGCTGCTGTCTGTTGTTCAGGTATGAGATGTTATTATTGGCTTCTTCTTCAGGCTTCACCTGATGACATTAAGACCAAACTTTTAGATGCTGCTTTAGATAATAGTAATCATTTTGGTTCTGCTGCAGCTGAACTTTTCAAGTACAAGGGTAAAGCTTTGCAGGAGTTGAAAAGTTATTTGATTTCTCTTATTCCCAAATTTCAGAGAATCCCTCTAAGTCTTCTTTTGTTCATAGGGAATCTCGCTCTCCTCCTAAGGGCAAGAAAGGTTCTAGGCATGTGCTTCCTGCTAAATCCTTTCAGACTTCCTCCTTTCCAGGGTAAGCTGGGTTCTGTTTGACAGTTTGCTTCTTCCTGCCCTCGGCTGACTTCCCTTGTCACTTCAACCATCCCTGTCTCTTCCAAACTGGCTTCAGATAACTTCAGATTCTTGGGTTCTGTCCATTATTCCTCAGCGATACTTCATGGTTTGGAAAGCCCTTCCTCCATTTCAGGCATTCCTCAACCTTCTTGGGAACAGCTCTCTCATTTCCTAGAGGTTCTTCATTCTCTTTTGGCTCAGGGTACCATTCAGATGGTGACTTCTGCCAGACGAGGAAAGGATTTTACTCCAGGATGTTTCTGGTGCCACAAAAGGAGGCCACTTGGAGACCAATTCTTGATCTCTCCTGGCTGAACACCTTTCTCAAGTCTCCTTTCGGATGTTATCTCTACAAACATTATTTCCTCCTCTTTAACCCCAGGCCTTTCTGGATCTCAAGGATGCATACTTTCACATTCCCATCCATCCTCTCTTGAGCAAATTGTTACATTTCTTTGTTTTTTCCTTACATTTTCAATTATCTGCTTTGCCCTCTATATTGCCCCAAGGTTATTCAACAAATGCCTTTCTCCTGTCATTGTTTTGTGCAGCATTCGAGGAAATAACGTCTTTCCCTGTTTAGACTATCTGCTTATTCAAGCTCCTTCCCCCAATACTGTACTGTGTAACATCTGTAGTTTATTACTTCCTTGTTACAGAGTATGGGGCTCACCATAAACTTCCAGAAGTCAGTTCTGACTTCCCAGGATCATATTTTCCTCAGCTGCAGGCTTCAGATGCTTCCCATGTTGGCATCCCGGTCTGCCCCAAGGCTCTGTGTCTAATTGCATTTTTTTTCTAGTCCCTTTTTCCTATGGCGTCCATCTCAGACAGGGAATGTCTTGGGGTTCTTGGTTTCCCCATTCACATGCTCCCTCTTGCCAGGGTCCATACCAGAAAGCTTCAGTGGTACCACAAGTCGGTGCAGCTCCAACATTACCACCCCTTGGGCTTCCTGGTACATTTCCTTTCCTGTCTCAAGCTCGAGCTTCAGTGGTGGAGTCATCAACTCTCCTTCAACCTGAGACTTCCTTTTCAAGCTCCATTTCAAATTCAGGAGCTGTTTACAGATGGCTCAGACAGAGGATGGGATCCTCTAGTGGCCCCTGTCAAGCTTCTGGGTCTCTGGCCTCCTCATCAGAGGTCAGACCACATCAGTATAAAGGAAATGAGGGCTTTGTTTCTGGCTCTTTATTCCATCTTTTGTCCCAGGTCCCTCAGTTTTCACATACAATAACAGAGTGATGTGGTATGTCAACAAGCAAGGGGGTACATGGTCCTGTCATCTTTGCTGACTAGCTCTTCAGGTCTGGGACCTAGCTATCCAGTATCCAATGACTGTTCAGGCAGTTTACATTCCCTTAGAGCACAATCTAGTAGCAGACACATTGAGCAGGTCCAGAATACAAGCTCATTAATGGGCGCTTCACAGAGATATGTTTCTGGGCATTGTCCACCAGTGTTGTTTTCTTTGGGTAGATCTTTCTCTCCACTCTGAACAGACAACTTCCTCTTTTCTGTTCCAGAGTCCCAAGTCCTCTGACTTGGAATGTGGACACCCTGTTTTTTCCTTGGAAGAGGATGTTTCTGTACACCTTCCCTCCCCATCCTCTGTTAGCGCAAAATTTGCACAAGATCAAGTAGGACTCTTTCAAATATCTTGTTAGTGACTCCCTTTTGGCCTAGACAGCATTAGTTCCCCCTTATTTTATCACTTGGCTAGGGACAGTCACCACAAGTTACTTCACCAGCTGGATCTTCTCACACAAGACAAAGGATCTCTTATCCACCCTCACTATTTCACTCCTCAGCTGACTCTGGGTGATAGGGTTTTGATCCTTTTCAGGCACTGTTTTTCTGAGGACATGCTTCTGGTTCGGCAGGAAGCTTGGAAACTAGGAAATCATATATGTCCAAATGGAAGCAATTTTCTGTCTGGTGCCTCTCTTGCCATCAGGGTCCCCTATCCGTGGAGGTTCCTCTTTTCTGTCTTATTTGTGTGATCTGCTCCATGCGGAGTTGGCATATTCTTTGGTTTAAGTTCACCTGTCGTCTGTTTCAGCTTGTCTGCCCTTGACTTCTCCTCCTCTGGCCTCTAGATTTGAAGTCAAGCAATTTGTTAAAGGCATCCTTCATATTAGGACTCCCAGGAAGCCTATTCCACCTTCCTGGAACCTCAATTTTGTACTTGAAAAATTGACAAATTGACTCAGGCTCCTTTTGAGCCTGCTTCTTCAGCTTCCCTACATTGTACTTGGAAGACTTTTCTACCTGTGGCCCTCACTTCAGCCAAGAGAATGTCTGAACTCCAGGCTCTCATGGCTATTACTCAGATATTATGTGGATAAAACTAAAGTTATTCGCAAACACAAGCAGCTGTTTGTTTCCTTCCACCCCAGGACTTGGGGTTTGGCCATCTCTAAGCAAACCATCTCCTCCTGGATTTCTAAAGCTATCTCTTTTTGTTACTCTTTTCATAGAAAATGCCTTTCCTTGTCAGTAAAGGCACATTTTACTAGGGCGGCTGCCTTCTCTGGTGCCTTTTTCAAGGACTAGATACCAGTTTGATCCTTGAGGCTACTACGTCTTCCTCTGTTCATACTTTCACTAAACATTACAAGTTGGATGTTATTTCCAGGGCCAGGGTAGGCTTTGCCAGAACTGTTTTGCATGGGGTTGTAGAGGGCTGTTCTGGACCTTTTTCCTCCCAAGTTTCCTCTTGAGCTCTTGCATTAGGAAAAGAATTAATGCAACAGTAATATGGAAGAACTTAGTACAGTTGTGTAAAATCATACCAAATCAACCACACTACTGATTTTTTGAAGTTTACTATGAACTACTCCCTTTATGAAGCTGATTTGTTGGATATTAGAGTGAGGAAGGATGATAGCGGTGACGTCAGCACCATGTTATATAGGAAAGATTGCATTGTCAACAGTTTATTACACTGGAAAAGCATGCACCCTCCACATATTTTTGATAATGTGGTAAATGGGCAATGCTTGAGGGTCTCTAGGTTATGTGTTGTTAATGAAGTGTTTAGGAAGGAGTTGACAGATTTGGAGACCAGATTTATAGACAGAGGTTATGACCACACGAGAGTGAATGATATTTTAATACAGGTCAGGGATATGAAGCAATTTGCAGTGAAACCATATTTTTCAGGAAGCACAGCTATTGGAAGAAAAGAGGGGGCATCAAGGCGTAGAGGTGGTACAACCTGGATGCCTGTCCTGTTCTCCAGTAATGAGAGAGCAGAATAGGAAATTTTGGCCTAGTCTTACTGCCAGTGAGGACATCAGTAAAATTGCTGGTGTTAATCCTAGTTTTGTATATAAATACATGACATTTCTTAGAAAAGTATTGTGCTACCCTAAGAGTTTTCAAGATAGTAGTATTAGGGACTGTATTAAAGTTTACTTTGCCATGTTCAAAATGCAACTATTGCGACTACATAGATACAGCTGGGGAATTCCATCACCCTGATTTGAATAGGAACTTTGCCTTTAGGGTGAACACCAGCTGTGAGACTAAACACATTGTGTACCTAGTCCATTGTGTGGTGTGCAATTCATTCTATGTAGGCAAGACAGATAGGAGGTTCAGGGACAGGATACGTGAACATCTTTATTACATTAGGAATGTAGTTCAGGGATAGGATATGTGAACATCTTTATTACATTAGGAATGGAATGGTGAATGGTGCCCCTTGCCAAGCATGAACTTGATAATTACCTTACTCATCAGTTCAAGTTTTTGGCTACTGATAGAACTGTGTTAGACGGGAGGTTAGGATAGTGAAATGAGATGGATAGTGCAATTAAGAGCACACAACAGGAAGGGACTCAATAATAAAGTCCCTTTAAAACCTTTAATAAAAGCTAGACCCCTTTTTAGATAGTTATATAGGCTTACAACATGGATCTTTGCCTGTACAGCATACATTCTCTATGTTGTTTGTTTAATATGTATTCTTATTGATCATTCATCCTAATAGGCACATATGCCTTGGAATCTGACAAAACATTTTAGTTGTATCTGGTTCATACTCTTGTATACACATATTGGTATATTTTTGTATATATTGTTTTTATATTTTCAAGTTATATATTTTTTAGATACGTGTTTCAAGTATATATATATATTTGTTGATGCTTACATAGTTTAGTGATATTATTAAATGTCTTTAGCGAAAGCTTGCAGTAGAGAATGTTTCTTTAATGCTTGATTTTAATTGATACTGATTGGTTTCAGTTGTTTTTAATTATCTGTTAGGATGATGTGCCCCTTTGCTATATAAAGCATGACTTACCTATTCTAGTTTGTATGTCTGAGGAAGCAGTATCTATACTGTGAAAGCACTTACATCTTTTTATTAATAAATGATTAATCTGGCTCTGACATCATTTTGCACTGCTTTTTTATTGGATTATTGGGTTTATTTTTATTCACAACAGAGCATTTATCTG
>NC_056737.1:103145833-103245833 GCF_019279795.1 Protopterus annectens
CTTAAGTGATAATTTAATAAAGGTGTTAAAAAGACTCCCCTATCCCTTCTCTTTGCCTATGCTCTGATATCAGTCCCTAGTATGGAAGGCAGTCTGTAAGCTGCAGTCCAAACTTATTGGCCTCATCCTACTCTAGTACCTTTCCTTCTCTAGTTTTTGGCTCCCAATACCTTCTTTCGCCAGTTTTCTCCAGTAAATTCAATGCCTATTTTCTGTACCCTTACTTGCAGTCATCCTTACTGGCAACATTTCCTTTCTTCATTCACATGTTGGCTTAGTTAGAATACTTTATGAATGTAATATTCTGTATAGGTGTTGTTATTGACTAAGGATCTGTATCCAGAATCCCAGCTTCTCCTTATTTCTTGAACTCCCCTTCTTATTTATCATCCCTTTCCACTTTATAATCTTCTGCTTATGTTATGTTATATTATGTATATGAGACCTAACTGCATAGCATTAAAATATTCCTTCAAATCAGGTAATCCTAAACTAGCTCTTGCCCTCAACCCCCCAAGAATAAATTCCTTCAATTTTTTTATTAATTATTGTTCACAGTGTCTCCTCTGGTTAATAAAAGTATTCATATCCTGCATATAAATCTAAATGGACTGAAAACATTTCACCACATGTATGTTACTATCCATATCTATAAACAAGAACTTCCAGTTTTTCAGTTTTTGTATTATCTTTTGATTAGTCTCTTCCCACATATTCTTAGGTGCCATAACAGATGTCTTTGTCATCCATACTGCATAAAAACAGGTATTGCTGAATCAGTTTGTGTTTGGGTACATAATTTACAGCTATTGCCTTTGTTTTATCTTCATTAATTTTATATCCTGGGAGGATATGAAACTGTCTTACAATGTTCCACAACACAGAAATGTCGCCCTCTAGATTTGTCAAGTACAAAATAATAATATCTGAAAATATTGGAGAGGAAACTTCTCACTTGAATTCTTGCCTTGGCTGCTTCATATATCCTCCTAATTAACTTTATTACTTCATCAGGGAATGCAGATGCTTTCATTGCCCTAGTCATAAAATTACAACGTACTCTGTCAAGTGCTTTCTCTGTATAAAGACCCAACAAAAGCAGTATTTTCTTACATTTTACTTCCTTATGGATCATGAAA
This sequence comes from Protopterus annectens, assembly GCF_019279795.1. Taxonomy (NCBI): domain Eukaryota; kingdom Metazoa; phylum Chordata; order Ceratodontiformes; family Protopteridae; genus Protopterus; species Protopterus annectens. The sequence goes on from NC_056737.1 coordinate 103,146,973, forward strand.
AAGGGGAGATACTGCCAGCCCAGCTATCTGGAATTTTGTAAATAATTATATATCATTTGTGAATATGATTTGTAACCTGCTTGTGTTACAAATGTATTTGAACTGTATGTCATGTATATATCAAACTGCTGGTACAGAAGTGTGTGTTAAAAAGGGTTTTGCAAAGCACTCCACAGTGTGCCTTAGTGGACTAGAACTATTGTAACTGTTTAAATGTATATATTTTAACAGTAGAAACTGGAATACAGGAGGTTAACTTCAGAAATTAAATTACTTTATGGCTGTGCAATAAAAGAGGGTATCTTTCAGTTTCAATGCAGCAAGGAGACACAATGTCTAAAACTAGGGAGCGTTCGGTATTGTGGGTGAACTAATTGCTAGTTTTGAAATGTGAAGAGATGCTATTGTTTTATGACTTCCAGCATCTGCCAAAGATCTATGTATTTTCACAGGTAGATGCTAAATACTGACAGATTCCAGCAGTAGGGGTTTCACCTGGGATAGAGTCAGATGACGTCATTTTGCAAGGTATCCCAGCTGTAATATTTGAGATATTAAATTGAGAACGCTCTGAGAGAGAGAGAGAGAGAGAGATAGTATTCTGTATTCTGCCTTGGACTTGACAACAACAGCGACAATAAGAACCATTGACCACATCTGCCTTGCTCTTAAGTAAGTTAACTAGTCTATAGCAACTCTCTTAGATACAGTCAGGAATATAGCAAAGCTTAGTTTAGATATTTTTCTTTATTTATTTGAGACTGTCCTGCAATGTTTTTTAAATATTTCTTGTGGTTTTGAACTCTGATGTCACTGTGAATATATACTATTTTTTTTTATTTATTATTAAATATATTTAAACCTTTCATTGTGGCTGAACTTTGTGAGGCATATTTAGGTTTTGAGGGTACTTGCATATTTATTTGGTTACATTGTGTGGGCCACTCCTAACTAATACTCTTGTTCTTTGTTAATATTACACAATAAGATTGGGCATTCCTTGTTAAGGGCCTTAAAGTAGCTGATAAGGAGTTGACTGATGGCAGTGATAACTACATTGTAGTTAGGGAAAAAGGGGGTATAGCTAATAAACCTGTGCCAGCCTTTCTCAGGTGTGTGTTTATGTATAAATCAAACCTCAAAGAGTGTGTGTGTCAACCACTTGGGCAGGGACACAAAGCACTGGTTGGACAGAAAGGGTGCTGGAGGTCTTGGCTTGGCCACTCATCTGAGATCTCAACTCTATAGCTGTGCCAGTGGGGAGTCTTATTGGGGATCTGGAGAAAGAGGGAGGAAACCAGCCCCAAACTGACTGTGTTCACTGTGTGCTCTTAAGGGAAATTGCACTTGATGCAGAGAACTGCATCTGGAAATAATGTGTGTACTATGTCATCCTTCCATTGAACATTCCCCACTGGTGCAAGTGGTGAGGATTGAGGCTTATTGATTACTGGTCCAGTGGTGGCTTGTCACATGGGTCATCACTGTTCTATTAATGTCAAATGTTTGTTTCTCCTCCACAAAACCACATTGATCTGTATCTGTAATTTCAGCAGCACCTTTGCCATTCTTGTAGCTAGTGTAAAGCTTTATAATTGTGGTTTAAAATGAAAATAGGTCTATATAAAACTGAGTCTGAAGGGTTTTTTCTCTTTTTTGGGTAATACAGCCACCGCAGTTTTCTTCCAAGATGCTGGTGCTTCCTCTCATTTTAAAATGCTGTTAAACCATCTTTCAGATCCTTTCTTTTCTCCTAAATTCCAAACTTCCACAGGAATATCATTTGTTCCTGGAGACTTCTCTGCCAGTTGATTATACATCACCATTTTTGCCTTATCTCATCCCATCATAACTATTAGTTGTTAATTCTCTTCTACCTCTAACCATGGTATAATTAAGTTTTCCATAAATATTTCCATTTGTGCTCTTAGATTCCAAATACCTTTGCTTTGTACAAATTTTCAAAAAATGTCCAAAATGCCTCTAATAACACTATTCTGATTGTTTTTCTTGTCATGGTCTTTCTAAATCTGGTGACAACTGTTTCTGCTTTCTGTTGCCCAAGTTACTGTGCTTAAAGTTTTTGGGTTATCAAAAATAGTTGCTTAATAGCAATCTTTCGAAACTCTTGCATAATATCCAAATACTCTCTTATTTTCTCTTTATCACTCTGCAGTTGCTCCCTTTTTTGTTCTATAAGATTCCCCTTATTCTGCAATATTTTAATCAGTCAGAGTTTTTTCTTTTGTCTCTTATGGGGAAGGGCATTTGTGTTCCCGGTACCTTTGGATTTCCATTCTCTGGCCTTCACTGGAGTTTATTCCAATTCTCTTTAGGAATAAGTGTTTCCAGTGCTTACTTGGTGTGTTGTCTACAGCTTTTGTTACTGTAGCTGTTTTTTTTTAGTTATACATTATTTGTTTGTTTGTGTGATGCCATTTTTGCTTCTGCTGTCTTGTCAGTCATTAACCTCCCTACCAGCCAATTACCCCATTTGTTTCCAATTACCAGCATTATGGTCAGCTGGGAGAGGCCATCGTTTAGACAGCCATTTTGGTGGTTTGAAGTTGTACTGTTTTTTAGCCCTACTTCTCTCTTTTCCATAGGCACCTGTTGAAGTACAGTGGAGCTGAAGTGCAGTGGGCACACCAATTGAGGGCATCCTCTCATTTCTTCAGGGTGTGTTCCTGCCAAGCTTCCTTGCCATTTCCCTCGTAACACTTTGTTGTGATTTCTCTGGTCTCTGCGAGGGAAATCCCACCACTTTTTGTGCTTCTGCGGGAGCTCTACCCACCTCAACCTCATAAGAAGTGAGTGGGCCACTCCCCTTCATTGCTTCCTTTTCCTGTGTGGTTTCTCCAGTACCAGGCCGATAATCGAAGTCCAGTCACTTGGGCTATAACCGAGGCTCCTAAACTATGCACAGTGGAGCCAGGTTGGTTGTTTTGGCTTATGCTTCTATTCTGTTCTATTGCTTTGGGCTCAACTTGACTGTAGAACTTATAATGGAGGGTCCTTGAAGTTAAATTTAACAGATAAAGTCTTTATCATTTGATTTTTGTAGGGGATTCACCTCAGAGGGGCAGCGGTACCTTTCCTTTGTTCCTGTGTAACAGGACATTCCCATGAACTAGTATTTTTGGCTAGATTTTCTTGTAATTGGAGAATTATGTACTGATATACTCTTTATTAGCAGGGGAGATGCCAAATCTTCATTGTTGTTTTTTTTGTTTGTTTATTGTTTTTATGTAACTCACTAGTGGCAGGGAAGTTAACTAGTGACTGTGTGGTACAGCTTTGCTTATGTAGTCATGTGACACTGTATTGTTTGCTGTCACAGGTGCATGCCCTTTACTGAATACAGAAAAAGTATGCCTCTCCATACATGCACATGTATGTAGGCATGAATGCATACATATTTACGTTTATGTATCTGTTTGACTGTGTGTACGCTTTATCCCAGTGCTTGCTTAACCACAAGGCCTTCCACAGTCAGACTTTATCATATTTGTTACTCCATACTGGACATTCCCAGTGTGATAAGTATCTGCCGGGGCCATCATCTGTGTAGCCATGATGGTTGTATATGCCTTAGTCAACAAAGACCCATCAAGCTCATTATAGTTCACTTTGCCACATGACCATCTGGACCAGGTGTGGAGAGCAAGTATAGGACTGCCAATGTTTTAATCCCCACCTCAGCCCTCCACCACTTTTCCCAGTCCCACCTCCAGATGTCTGCCTCCATACACCTTCACAATTTCGGGCAACCAGGTTGTTTTCTTATAGCTGTAACTGTACCCACTGTTGGTAGACATAAGCACTGTGTTACCATGGTGCATGCTAACTCCTCCCTCCATTATTTGCACTCCCTCCTCCCTACATGTGTCTTAACATTATCTACATGCAAGCCTATACTTTTATTGGAGCAGTGGCCAATCTAGAACCATATAACCTCGACCCCCCCCCCCCAAAGAATGGAAGAACCAGAATTAGTTGCTAACTCCTATTCCCCCACAACTTGACACTTCCAGTACTTGAGCAGCTACTCAAATTCAGGTTGTCTAGGTGATAGTCATGGTTTTATCTCTCTATGCCACAGAGCTGGAGTAAAATGATGTTAAACATTGATCAGAGGATAAGATAAACCCAATCATAAAACCTATCTAGAATGGTCTTTCTCTTAGCTTAACCAGTAGTAATAAGAATGCCTTAGTGGTTTATAAATGGTTATTGTGAAACTGATTTATTTTGCTATGCTTTGACATATTGCTTTAGAAACGTATAAGGAACTTTTATTTGTTTTGCACAAGGAAGTATGCAGAGATTTATTATGTCTGCCAGTTCAACACTGCCTTATATCTTGTTTTCAGGTATGGAAGAGTTAACTACGTCCTAGCTCGAAGACTGGAACTGTTGAGGGAAGTTGGGCGACTACAGGAGAGTCTGGGGGTTCCTGGAGATGTATCCTATACTTGTGAAACAGCAGGCCATTTCTTTTTATACCAGGTAAGGGAACCTGCTTTTAGGAAAATAAATCTTGTATTTCTGAAATTTAGCAGTTTATTCAAAAGACAAACTGTTTCTAAAGTGCAGATCACATGATTTATTTTCCTGTATTTTCAGTGTTTTAATATCCATTCATTAAGCATTATGTGATCTAGCCTATGAATATAAAAACTGGATTGATTGTGTATTTAGAGAAATGTGTCTCTATTGCTTCATTAGTTGAGCCTTAAATTCCAGTTCATAAAATTCCATTATTTGTCCCAATTCATTAAGGAACAGCTACTGAGAATTATTTTGCTTCATTTAAAACTTTTCCCCAACAGGGTTGAAGGTTAAAACATTGATTTTATTTGTCTTAGGTGACTTTATTCATGAAATTCACATTTGTAGCGAGTATTTTATAAAGATAAAGAAAAGCAGTACATTTTGAAAGACCATGAGGTCATTCACAACAGTTTACATTAAATTCAGCAAGAGAACCCCAAAACAAATAGTAGTTTAGTTCAAAGGAGCTTGTTTGCATCCTGAATGGGGAAGGTTAAGATGTCCTCTCCAAAGTTTTTGTCTAGCATATAGTTGCTCTTCAGAGAGCAAGCAAAAAGAATCCTGACCTCCCATTTTTTGTAATCATGATGTCTTTACAAATTGAGTGAATGTTATAGTCTTTTTGCAAAGCAGTTTTGTTCCTCCTTAGTGAGGTCAAGACTTCTTGGAGAGTTCAAAAAAGTTGCTGATTGGCCACCATTAGAATTTCTTTACACAAGAACCCATATCCCTAAAGCCTGGTCGTAGGCTGCCTGTTACCTTATAGGACCAGAGTGAATGTTTGATTTGAAATTATTCAGTCTCGCCGTTTATTCTTGCACGTGGTGAGTCGTCTGCTTTACTAGCTAAAGATCTCAGAATAGCTCGAGGCCAGGCCCCTATCCCATGATGCTCTCTGTCCTACCCCAGATCTAGTTTGCCATTGCAACTGATCGCAAGGTCTATGGAGAGCTCGTGCCAGTAGAACTTTATTACTTTATCTTTTGACCTTTTTGGAAATGTGTTCTCTTGAATAATTGAAATTAAGATAGTGTACTTTCCTTTATAGGACTTTTGAGCGGTTAGCCTTTGTTTTCGTTAATATATAACTCACGTTATTTACGGAGTGGTTGCTCTTGGGCCTCTGGCCGTTTTTTCTTTGTAAAATATAGTGTGTTGCATTTAAAATTACTATTATAGCCTAGTTGTACAGGGATCTGTCAACTCGGGATTGTTTTTGCTACCCTATCCCTCTTAAATTCAACATAGTGTGTTCTATCCTTTTTATATATATAGATAGTGTGTGAAATACTGAATGTGTTTTATCCCTAGTTGGGTAGGGATTTTATATCTTAGTACGGTTTGTTGCTGATTACTGTTGATTCTGTGCACTTATTGTAAATCGAAGTTGATCAGGGCTCAGATAACTTCAGTTCTGTTTTGTATAACATGGCGGATCAGAAAGAAAAGCAAAGATCTGGTTTCAAGAAGTGTAAGTGTGGACACGTTAATTGTGTTTATTGTTTGGGGCCTATACACCTCCAAGAAGATTGCTGTATCTGCCACGCCTTCAGCAGTAGGATTTTATTAGAACTGTGAAGGAAGTTGGTAGATAGAGGCTTGTTGAAGCCAGACTTTCAAGAATCCCTAGATAAGGCTGACTAGACCTCCAAGTCTTCAAAGGTGTCCTCGGAGCCCAGGTCATCGGCTCCAAGCCTTTCTGTGAGGGCACGGTCGCTGGCTCTGTAGTCTTCAGAGCCATGCACCGCACAGATGTCTTGGAGCCAGTCCCCAGCCTTGGAACCGGTCTCCGAAACTCTGAAGTCTCCAATCCTTCAATCTGTGGCATCTTCGGTTCCTTTGACCCATTCGTCGAGGACCCTTTCCGATGTCGATCTGGACCGGGTGGTGCAGAGGCTTCTAGAGAACCCGGCACTGGCTAAATTATTATCGGCTTCATCCCAACTGCGTTCGAAGCCTGAGACTGTCCCACTGGCTGTGAATACTCCTCCTCCAAGCCGAGCAGGGCCTTCGGAGCCGAAGGAGGAGGATCTGATGGTTGTGGAGCCGAGGCCTGTCCCAGTGCCTTCGGCTCCATCAACCCTGACTTCTTCGGTTCCATTGGAAGAGTCTCGGAGCTGACAATCTTTCATCGGCTCCAGGGGGGAGAGTCGAACCGATGCATTGGTTCTGACCCTTCCTCTCGGGGCTTCAGCGCAGATGAACTCGGCTCCATCCTCTGGTTCAGAGCCCACTGTCTCGGCACCGAGCAGGTTGCCGTCTCCATCGGAACCAGCTGCCTCCTCGGGTCAAGGCAGCGGTGCCTTCAATGCTATGAGGAGGGTTATGTCGTCTAAGACACACACATCATCAGGTCCCTCCTTGTCCTCCACTAAAGTGCTGCGTTCTGCCACTACATCACAGGTCCCTGTCAGGAGTCGAGACCCAGAGCCTCAGGTAGCCCCATTTGGTGACCCCTGCTCTACTGAGACTTCACCAGAAGCCCCCACAGATGAGGTTCGCAGAAAAAGATTATGCAAGAGGAGGCATTTAGATTCCACTCAGGAATCGCTGACATCAGACACCGACTGAGAGGAATCGGAAGGGTCCCCACAGTCCCTCTCGGATGATATCTCCTTTCTGGATATCCTGTACGTCCTAAAGCAGAGGAGTGACTGGCAGTCCGTTAGCCCTAATGAGGATGAGTCGGTGCTCCTGAAGGCCTTTGGGTCTCAGTCTTCCACCTCCTGGGTTACTTCTCCCTTCGAAGAACTGATAGAGTTTTTATATCCTAAAAGTCATGTGATCACAACTAATTGTCATTTAAAAACATATATAGCAATAAAATGGATACACCAAAAATATGATAAATGTTAAGAAATATAGGATTCATATACATAAAACCCTAAAAATGTCGAACCCTCTAAATGTAAAAACATAAAATAAAGATGAAAATGTTAACAATCACTACAAAAGATAGTTTTAAAATACAGCACACTATCTTAACCAAAAAAATATGTATATATATTGGACATTATCGTCCAATCCATGAACGTATTCTCAAAAAACTACTCAGGCTTACACTCTCATTTAAGCCAGGGAAGTTTGTGGTGTTGAGTTTTATTTGCCACCAAAGTTCTTTGAAATTTAAAAGGTCCTCCCAGGGGCCACCACGTGGATCTTGGGGAACTTTTTCAATAACCAAAAATTTAAAGTCATGTCTAGGAAACTGCAAAATGTGTTTAAATAATGCAATGTTGGGGTTGCAGTTCCTCATATCCCTCACATTTTCGTAAATCCTCTCCTTAAAATCCCTCTTGGTCTTACCAATGTAAAAACCATGACAATAACTACACAAGGCAACATAAACCACTCCCGTTGTAATGCATGAATACTTTCCATTGAACTTAATGAGAATATTATTGATGACACATATCAGTGGTGCAAATATGGGGGCACTGGGCACAAAACCCACATTTTTTGGTGCCCCCTCCCTGCTTGACCCCCATGTAGTTGGTCCTTTTTAACAATTCCTTGAATGAAGTTCCTCTTCTAAAAGTAATCTTGGGTTACTTTCCTACTTTTTCTAGAACATCTACATGGCTATTAAAAATATGCCAATTCTTTCTTAGAATATCAACAATACCACTGTAGTCAGAAGAGAACCGTGTAACAAAGGAGAATGTAAAAGGTGTAATGGGTGTTTGTGTATCTATTTGGTGTTCAAAACCTTGACTATTCAAAAGATTTTCCAGGCCAGGTTTGTCCATGCTTAATAGAGGACAAAAAATACCTGTTTCCCTTTTATTGTGCACTTCCTCAAAAATGTTGTCATTTAACCCTAAGGGATATCCTCTGGCCAGCAGCATTTCTTTCATTACAAGCCCTTGTTGATAAAATTCAAAATCTACCCAAATGACACATAGCCCACAAACTCAGTGTGCCACTCAACCACAGCCCATAAGGCATAACAATGTACCCAACACTCTAGTCATAGGTGACTCTATAGTCAGGCACACTGATGTTCCACTCACTAGACTAAACAAGGAGAAAGTTACTGTCAGCTGCCTGTCAGGTGCCAGGATCCGCCACATAATGCATGCACTCAGGTCACTCCACAATAAGTACAAATATGACACTGTCATTGTCCATGTTGGTGTGAATGACCTGAGACGTACCTCCCTGGACTACATGAAAAGAGACATGGAGGAGCTCTCCGATCTTGTATGCCAGGCAGGTATGACCCTAACCCAGAGTAGCATCCTGCCATCACCCAGAGTGATACCACAGTACAAGGACAAAATAATTGACTTCAACAATTAGCTAAGCTTCTGGTGTCATTCTAAGGGGATCCAGTATTTGTCTGCCTGGGACGACATGATTGACAGTCCACAATGATTTGCCAGAGATGGCCTGCATCTGTCGCCCTTAGGATTCCGGATACTGGCTAAGGCTCTTGCCACCCCTATAGTGCCTTTTTTAGGAAAGGTTCAAATGACAAATTCACCACCGTAACAAGTACAAGCAAGCAAAATCTGAGGGTAATGCTACTCAATGCTAGAAGTCTAAACCTCAAAATGCACTCACTCGAGGCACTCCTTAAAATGGAGAACATTGACATCTGTGCAGTGATAGAGACCTGGTTCAAAGCTCCAGAGAGCACCCCTGCATTACCAGGCTTCAATTCATACCACACCTTTCGGCCACCTAACCTAGAAAGAAGCACTAAAGGCGGAGGCGTATCCATATTCATTAAGGATATCCGAGATTATCCAAGTGCAACTAACTCTGGACAGGACCGCAATCCAATTTGTAGCTTGCTACAGACCCCCCACCATGCCCCAGGATTTACACTCTTCATTTCTTGATACACTGGAAAGTATTAGGGTACAACCCAACACCCTAATAATGGGCGATTTCAACTACCCCACCATTAACTGGGAAAACTACTCATGTACAAACTCTTTTGCTCAACGTTTTCTAGAATTCATAAATTCCAATGCCTTGGATCAACTTATTCACACCCCCACCAGGGGCAGCAGTATCCTAGACCTGGTCATTACCAACAAGGGGAAACCGGTGTTCCACACCAGAGGTCAATTCCTCGTTGGTCAGATCCGACCACAAGCTAATCAGCCTAGACATCCACATCCAACTCCCACCCCCAATTAGGGAAACCATTGTAAAAAACGTCTCCAAAGCCAACTTCACACTTCTTAAGACAGAAATGCAAACTTCATGACACCCATGTAGACGGACAATAGAGGTATGACCTGAATCCTACACAAATGCACTTTATAAGCACTTACACGAGTGCATGGATCATGCTATCCTTAATAGAACCAAGATGTTATCCTCCAAAAAAGGAAGCCAGTCTGGTGGCCCTCTGCTATAAACAAACTCTACAACAGAAGAAAGAAACTGTTGCAAAAAAGAGTAAAATCCCATGACCGGAGGAACTCCCTGGTCAACCTCAGTAAGAAGCTGAGATTCCTCATAAAATCCTCCAAAGCTAGTTACGAAAAAAAATTGCCACTGACTCTACAGACAACCACAAAGCATTCTATAGCTATGTCAAGAATCTAAATGGGAACACTCAGATCTGCTCTGAGTTACAGCACAATGGCACTAAATATACAGAACCAACTGATATTGCCAACATCCTGGCAGATAGGTTCAGTGCTAACTTTACCCCCCTCTCACCCCCTAGAGGGCAATCTCTATACCGGAAGAATGCAAAGTTCCTATAATCACAGCTGCACAGGTAAAAAAAACACACTCTCCATAGCCAAGAACACAGCATCCAATGGACCTGACAATATCCCAGGCTGCGTTCTACACGAACTACAGAATGAACTGGCACCCTACCTAAGTACCATGTTCAATCATATCCTCACCTCAGGCTTTGTACCCACTGAATGGCGCACCATGACTGTTATCCCACTCCACAAAGGGGGAGCCACGATGGACCCCGGGAACTACCGCCCCATTAGCCTGATGAGCCTGGTCTGCAAGGCCATGGAACGCATCATCGTGGAACTCATAAACAAAGACATTGGTAATCTCCAAACTCTGGACCCTACCCAGTTTGGATTTGTAAAAGGCAGATCATGTCTCCTAAACCTGATTGACTTATTTGAAGCAGCCACCAAAGCCATAGATGAGGGTAAAATGGTTCACACAGCTTATCTAGATCTCGCCAAGGCTTTCGACACCATCCCCCACTCTAGAATTATAGGTAAGCTCACTAAACTAGGTATAAATCCCTATGTCACAAGATGGGTTGCCAACTGGCTCACGGACAGAACCCACACTGTGAAAGTAGCGGATTCCAAATCCAACATCAGACCAATGACAAGTGGAGTACCACAGGGTTCAGCCCTGGGTCCCTCTCCTGTTTGGTATCTACTTCTCTGAAGTGCAGGCCAACACAGAAGGTCTTTGGCTAACAAAGTTTGCAGATGACTGCAAACTAGGAGCCATAATCGAAACTCCTAATGATGTGGACAAACTACAAAAGGGCCTCACTGAGACAGATACCTGGTGTCAAAGCCATGGCCTGAAGCTCAATGCCAAAAAGTGTATTGTCATCCCCTTTGGTAAAAACTCTGTACCCGTGAACTACCACATAGCTGGTAGTCTACTTAATGCCGAAAATGTGATACGAGACCTTGGGACACAGGTGGACAGTAGTCTGTCCTTTGATAATCACATCGCCACAGTGGTCAGGATATCCTTCTACATGGCTCATCTCATCACAAAAGGATTCTCATCCAGAAAAAAAGAGGTCATTGTTCACCTCTACTCATCACTCATTAGACCCATTATAGAGTACAACGCCCCTTTTGGTATGTACCTCACAAGACATCTACAACAACTGGAAAGACCACAGAAATACCTCACAAAGAGGATTACTGGCCTCAAGCAGATGCCCTATGCAGACCGTCTCAAAAAACTCCAGCTTTACTCCATCGCATATCACCTACTCAGGGGCGATCTCTGCCTAACATACAAAGCTATGTCAAACCCAGAGCTGTTGGACATGCTCCACTTAAAGAAATCCCAATCCCTCCGAGTTACACGCTCTAGGGACCTAAACCTTGTCACCACAATAAACAGAACATGCTGGAGGGATAGATTCCTGTCCCAGAGACTTCCCATACTCTGGAACAGACTACCTATCTATGTCAAACGGAGCTCCTCATTAGCACTCTTCAAGAAAAATCTTGATGATTGGATGGGAAATTCACCCCGGGGATCACTTCTTTGGCTCTGCTCGACAGGGGCACAGGAAAATAATTTTCTTGGGTGGTGAAAGCCAGGGTAAATTTTTTGGCTAGGCTTGTATGGGCCCTAGGGCCAGTAGCCTAGTACCTACCTATAAACCATACGTGAAATGCGCACATACTGCCCTTTTACAAGTCCCCTCTTTACATATTCCGGATGACAACTTTGATAGTGTAGGATACTGTTACTATATGTTGATTTCCTATATAGGTTACTCACCAAATAATTGTTTACAACATCCTTCCTAACCAAAACATCCAAAAAACTAATGGCGTCTTCCTGATACTCATATGAAAATCGAAGGAAATCAGTGGTGTCATTAATGTGGGATAAAAATTCTTCCACTTCCTTGTGATCCCCCTTCCAAACAAAAAAATCATCAATATATCAAAAATAAAAATTCCATAATCCAGAAAAACCTGAGTTGAAAAGAAACTTACATTCCCACATAAGCATAACTGTATTTGCGTAAATGGGGGCACAGCATGCCCCCATAGCAACACCGGTCTTTTGCATGAAATACTGACCTTCGAAAAAAACAAAATTGTGTTTCAAAACTAGCTCCATTAAGGTAACTAAAACGGAAACTTCATTATTGCTAAACATTTTGGTGTCAAACAAAAATTCTTCAAACCACTCTAGGCCTGTTGAATGTGGAATAACATTAAATAAATTAATAACATCAGTTGTCAGAAAAGAAATATTGGCCTCAAAGGGTAAACAATTCAGTTTGTTCAAAGAGTGCCAAGAATCAATACAAATATGATGCTCATTTGAAGCACTGTTCTCAAAATAGCATCAATGTATTTCCCCATAAAAAAAGTTTTTGATCCAGCCGCACTCACAATCGACCTCATCGGGGGGTTGTGCACCCTGGGGTGATCAACTCATAAAAAATTGAAAAGTTCTACATCAATGTGCCCCTAATCTAGCATATCTTTTAAAGCCAAATCTATTCTATAGTATGCAATGTGTACAAAATTGACAGAAACCTCCTCATAAACATTTCCATCCCATAACAACACATTCATCCGGTTGTTATAATTCATTTTGGACATAATTACCACACCTCCCCCTTTGTCTAGTTTCATAACCCGCAGTGATTTGTCAATAACCAATTTGCTTAACAATAATTTTTCACAATTAGTTAGATTCCATGAACTGAAGTCAGTTTTATGTTGCAATAATCTCCTAAAATCAAATTCACAAAATGTTTCAAATAATGTTAGAATGTTCGGTAGCGGAGGATTAAATGTGCTACTTCTTTGTAGACTGGCCACAGTATCTACACCACTTGCAGTTCCAAACAACAAACAGAAGATCAAATTTCTAACAAACGTTTTTAGATCTAAGACTAGCTCCACAATTTTCGCTCTTTCAGTCGGTACAAAGTTAAACCCTTAACTGAGTAAATCCGTTAAACTTGGATAAAAAATGTTACCAAAATAATTGTGAACAACAGAGTCCTCTTTGGCGTTCATCTGCGCATTGTAAATACTTTCTGAAGCATTACATAACTTATCGTCCCCTGGACAACCAAAATCATGTGTCCCAGAACTGCCATTGTTCACCAAGTCCACAACCACATTCAGTAATTTATCAGTAGGTCTCCTCAATGCCACCTGTTCTGTTGTGTTTGCCGATTCCTGAACGAATTCCCTTGCTGAAATCTGCCCTGTTGTTGGTTCCATTGGGGCCGATATTGTGGCAGTCTCACTTGATTGCGTATCCTTTTGGATCTGTGCGGTGGATCTCGACCCAAAGGGACCTGATTGGCCGGTCGCTCTTCAGCTCCACCTGCCGAAACCTCCTCGTTACTGCCAGCTATATTATCGACCCTCCTAGGTGGTGGCTAGGGATATTCATTACCAACTTGATAGGATTTAATGTCCCTCTCAAGCTTCTTCCCTTTCCTAAGCTGTATATCCCCAATAAGCCTATCGGTTTTGTCCAAAATACTTTTATATGCCAAAACCGATGTTTCAAATAGTAAATAGTCATGTCGTTTTTTGCCCAAGTTGATTTATTCTGTGTGCAAAGAATCGATGGACAATTGGTTGTGTTTGAGCAATATTTCTAATAATTCCATACCTTGCTGGTCGAACAACACTAAGAGCTCCTTGTGCAATATAGAGTTACTGACAAAAGTGCTCAGTAAAGGATTTGTGCTGTGGATTGGAGGCTGAGCTGGTTCTTTACTTTTAAGTTGTGGCTGGTTCTTGGTTTAGAACTGATGGAGTTGGTCGCTCGAAGGGTGTGGGAGTCTCCAGATTCTATGGAACCGGTCCCTCGGAGGCCTAATAAATTTATCACCTCCCTCCAAGACAAGATGTTTCTCAGTAAGGGAGTCCCCGTTGATGCCATGGTGGTGGCGGCAGCCACCAAGAAAGAGATGTCAGAAACCTCTTCCACTGTCCATCCCCCTAATAGAGACTCTAGGACAATGGACAGATACGGGAAACACATCTTTAGTTCTGCGACATTTGCCATGAGATTGCTTTACTATTTGACTCATTTCACCCATCTTCAATGAGATCTCCTCAAAGAGCTTGGAGATGCTCTACAGGGCAACAACAGATGCAGCCGTCACTGATAAGGTGACGACACAGCTTAATACCTTTAATTCTATTGTAAACTCATCCATGTGGCTCATTTCCTGTGCAGCCGATAGATCGAGTCGAGCAGCAGGTTCAGTGATAGCTCTTCGGAGACAGTCCTGAATGCGCTTATGCTCCTTTGCAGAAGCCTTCAAGTCTTCCTTTGTCAGCACCCCATTTGATGGCTCTTCCCTGTTTGGGCCCAAAGTCAAAGAGACTCTCACTAGGTGTGAACAAGAGGGAAGGACTCTATCTGCTGTAGGAGTCAGTTTTTCCACCTCTACTAGACTATACCCCAAAGGGCAGAAAGGTGGGAAAATGTGGTTCCAAAAGTCCCAAGGAGCTTTCCAGGACACACATAGTGAACCCCCCTCCAGGGGCAGAGGACGGGGCAATAACTGGAGACGCTGCCCCAGTGGCAGAGGGGGTCCGCAGATCCAGGGCGACAGGGATCAGTTCCTTGGCAAGCCTTACCAGCGTTCCTGAGAGGAGTGCCCGACTGTCCTGCTCTGGAGGCAGTCAGGGGTCACTTGGCTTTGTATCCAGATGCCTGGCGAGGAATTACAACAGATTCTTGGGTACAAAACATTGTTACCAGAGGATGTATCATTCCATTCCTACAAAGTCCGCCTGTCGGCACAAAAATCCCAGACGTTCCACCTAGTCTCAGGGATCAATCAGCCATAGAAATTCAGAGGCTGCAGGAAAAGAGAGTCCTCCAGCCAGTCCCAGCAGGCCAGATAGGATCTGGAACTTACTCCAGATTCTTTTTAGTTCCAAAGAAGTCAGGGGGCTGGAGGCCCATCTTGGATCTCAGCAGACTCAGCACATTTGTAAAGGAGGAGAAGTTCCAGATGGTCACGCTTCAGTCTATTCTTCCATTCCTCGGAGTGGGCGATAGGATGTGCTCCATAGATCTCAAGGATGCGTACTACCACATCAAAATGGCCAGGCCATCCAGAGATCATCTGCGTTTCCAGCTGGGAGCCAGTCACTACCAATTCCGTGCACTGCCCTTTGGACTCACAACAGCCCCCAGAGTGTTTACCAAATGCATGGCAGTGGTTACTGCTCACTTGAGGTGTCTAGGATACCGAGTGTTTCCATATCTGGATGACTGGCTCCTTACCGCCACCTCCAGGCATCAACTAATTCTATGCAGAGATCACACTCTCAATCTCTGCTGTCAGTTAGGCATCACTATCAATTCTGGAAAATCTGCGTTGTCGCTATTGCAGCATATCTCCTTTATCAGAGCAGAAATAGACACTACCACTGCCACAATAAGATTACCCCTGGACAGAATAGCCTGTCTACAGAATCAGGTCTCAGACTTTTTGCAAAGCAAAAAGGTACCGGCCCATCAAGTACTGAAACTCCTAGGCACCATGGCAACTATGCTCATAGCAGTTCCTCTGGGACGAATGCACATAGGTTCATAGGTTCATAGGTTCATACTAGGCTATCTGCCCGAGGGCATTTACAAGCCTAGCCCATCGTTTGTTTGGTATGGGGAACTATACCCATTATTTTGCTGTGCCTCTGTCGAGCAGTGACACTGAGGTAATCCCTGGGGTATATCTGCGATCTCCCATCCATTGGTCAAGATTTCTCTTGAACAAGGCCAGCGAGGTGCTCTGCCTCACATGTACCGGGATTTTGTTCCACAGCATAGGGAGTCTTTGGGTGATGAATCTATCCCTCCAGCACGTCCTATTAATAGCCGTGTCAAGGTTTAAGTCTCCCGCCCTTGTGGCTCTGATGGATCTAGATTTTTTGAGGTGAAGCATATTCATCAAATCTGGGTTTGACATGGCCTTGTATGTTAGGCAAAGGTCACCTCTGAGCAGCGGTTTACTGAATAGAGCTGGAGTTCTTTCAGTCGGGCAGCATAGGACAGATTTTTGAGACCCTTTATCCTTTTGGTGAGGAACTTTGTGGCCTCTCCAGCTGCTGCAAGTGTCGGGTCAGATACATTCCGAATGGGGCATTGTACTCAATCATTGGTCTGATGAGTGATGAGTACTATGACCTCCCTTGATCTAGATGAGAATCCCTTCATGATAAGGTGGGCAATGTAGAAGGTCTTCCTAACTACTTTAGCTACATGGGTGTCGAATGACAGACTACTATCAACCTGGGTCCCCAGGTCCCTGATAACTTCTTCTGTGCTCAGTGGATTGCCACCTATTTGGTAGCTAGGGGTAACCTTGTTTTTCCCAAGGGTATGACTATGCATTTTTGGCATTTAACTTTAGGCCGTGGCTCTGGCACCAGTTATCCGCTTCTGTGAGACCCTTCTGAAGGATATCTGTGTCAGATGTGTTTTCTACTATGGCCCAGTTTGCAGTCATCTGCAAACTTTGTCAGCCATAACCCTCCTGTGTTTGCTTGTACTGAAAAGTAGATGCCAAACAAGAGTGGGCCCAGGACTGAGCCCTGTGGGACACCACTTGTGACAGGCTTTGAGTCTGACATGGCGCCAGCAACTCTGACCCTGTGGGTTCTGTCACTCAGCCAGTTTGCAACCCATCTTGTGATGTATGGGTTGACATTTAAGCTGATGAGTTTTTCAATGATACCCGAGTGGGGTATTGTATCAAGGCCTTAGCCAGATCGAGGTAGGCTGTATGGACTGCCTTTCCTCATCAATGGCTTTGGTG
Organism: Protopterus annectens; assembly: GCF_019279795.1. Taxonomy (NCBI): domain Eukaryota; kingdom Metazoa; phylum Chordata; order Ceratodontiformes; family Protopteridae; genus Protopterus; species Protopterus annectens. The sequence goes on from NC_056737.1 coordinate 103,164,053, forward strand.
ACTGTTTCAAAAAAGTCAACCAAGTTTAAAAGGCATGATCTGCCTTTGACAAAGCCAAACTGGGTTGGATCCAAAGTCTGCAAATTCCCTATGTCTTTATTTATGAGGTCCATTATGATCCTCTCCATGGCTTTGCAGATAAGGCTGGTCAAGCTAATGGGCCGGTAATTTCCAGGGTCGGTGGAGGCACCGCCTTTGTGAAGTGGTACCACAGTTGCAGTGCGCCACTCCTGGGTACGTATCCAGAGGTAAGACTTTGATTAAACAGCTGTCCTAGCTGTGGGTTTAATTCCTCATTGAGTTCATGGAGCACACAGCCGGGGACACCATCAGGTCCCATGGATGCTGTGTGTTTTGCTTTGGAGAGAGCAGTTCTCACTTGGGCGCTGGAGATCTTTGTGGGGCTGCAATCGCTTGGTATAGATATCTCTCCTTTGGGGAGGGAGTTTGCACTGAACCTGTCAGCCAGTATGTTGGCAATGTCTGTAGGATCAGTAATCTTCACATCATTTTGAACTAGTTCTGAGCATATCTGGGAGTTTCCTCCCAGGTTTCTAACATAGCTAAAGAAGGCCTTATGATTGTCTTTTGAGTCTTTAGCTATTTTTCTCGAAATTTGCTTTGGATGATTTTATGAGAGCTCTTAGTTTTTACTTATAGTGATGAGGGTTGTCTTACCTTTTAAGGATTTTGCTCTATCTTGTAGTAGCTTCCTCCTTTTGTTGTAGAGTTTGTTTATGGCTGGGGTCCACCAGACTGACGCTTGCCTTTGGTACAAAGAGTCTTTGTTTTGCTTGGGATTGCCTTATCCATGCAGTCCTGCAGGTGCTGGTAGAAGGCATTTGTAAGTGATTCAGCGGCTTGAGTACTGTTTTCCGCCGGCTCGGGGCCTTAAAGGAGACCACACTAGTCTTTAGAAGTGTGAAGTCGGCTTTGAGAAGTTCTTTACTGTGGTCTTTTTATTTCAGGTGGGGGTGGGATGAGGACTCCAGCGTAGATTAGTTTGTGGTCTGATCTCACCAGTGAGGGTACACCTCGGTGTTGAACATTGTGCTCCCATGTTCGTGATGATGAGATCAAGTATGTTATCTCCTCTTGTGGGATGGTGACTAGTTGTTCCATGGCATTTGAGTTTATGAATTCCAGGAACTTTTGGGCTAGGGTGTTTGGGCTTGAATAGTGTTCCCAGTAAACCAATTCCCTTGTTATAATTCATTTTGGACATAATTACCACACCTCCCCCTTTGTCTAGTTTCATAACCCGCAGTGATTTGTCAATAACCAATTTGCTTAACAATAATTTTTCACAATTAGTTAGATTCCATGAACTGAAGTCAGTTTTATGTTGCAATAATCTCCTAAAATCAAATTCACAAAATGTTTCAAATAATGTTAGAATGTTCGGTAGCGGAGGATTAAATGTGCTACTTCTTTGTAGGCTGGCCACAGTATCTACACCGCTTGCAGTTCCAAACAACAAACAGAAGTTCAACTTTCTAGCAAACGTTTTTAGATCTAAGACAAGCTCCACAATTTTCGCTCTTTCAGTCGGTACAAAGTTAAACACTTTACTGAGTAAATCCGCTAAACTCGGATCAAAAATGTTACCAAAATAATTGTGAACAACAGAGTCCCCTTGGGCATTCATCTGCGCATTGTAAATACTTTCTGAAGCATTACATAACTCATCGTCCCCTGGACAACCAAAATCATGTGTCCCAGAACTGCCATTGTTCACCAAGTCCACAACCACATTCAGTAATTTATCAGTAGGTCTCCTCAATGCCACCTGTTCTGTTGTGTTTGCCGATTCCTGAACGAATTCCCTTGCTGAAATCTGCCCTGTTGTTGGTTCCATTGGGGCCGATATTGTGGCAGTCTCACTTGATTGCGTATCCTTTTGGATCTGTGCGGTGGATCTCGACCCAAAGGAACCTGATTGGCCGGTCGCTCTTCAGCTCCACCTGCCGAAACCTCCTCGTTACTGCCAGCTATATTATCGACCCTCCTATGTGGTGGCTTGGGATATGCATTACCAACTTGATAGGCTTTAATGTCCCTCTCAAGCTTCTTCCCTTTCCTAAGCTGTATATCCCCAATAAGCCTATCGGTTTTGTCCAAAATACTTTTATATGCCAAAACCGATGTTTCAAATAGTAAATCGTCATGTAGTTTTTTGTCCAAGTTGATTTATTCTGTGTGCAAAGAATCGATGGACAATTGGTTGTGTTTGAGCAATATTTCTAATAATTCCATATCTTGCCGGTCGAACAACACTAAGAGCTCCTTGTGCAATATAGAGTTACTCACAAAAGTGCTCAGTAAAGGATTTGTGCTGTGGATTGGAGGCTGAGCTGGTTCTTTACTTTTAAGTTGTGGCTGGTTCTTGGTTTAGAACTGATGGAGTTGGTCGCTCGAAGGGTGTGGGAGTCTCCAGATTCTATGGAACCGGTCCCTCGGAGGCCTAATAAATTTATCACCTCCCTCCAAGACAAGATGTTTCTCACTAAGGGAGTCCCCGTTGATGCCATGGTGGTGGCAGCAGCCACCAAGAAAGAGATGTCAGAAACCTCTTCCACTGTCCATCCCCCTAATAGAGACTCTAGGACAATGGACAGATACGGGAAACACATCTTTAGTTCTGCAACATTTGCCATGAGATTGCTTTACTATTTGACTCATTTCACCCATCTTCAATGAGATCTCCTCAAAGAGCGTGGAGATGCTCTACAGGGCAACAACAGATGAAGCCATCACTGATAAGATGACGACACAGCTTAATACCTTTAATTCTATTGTAAACTCATCCATGCGGCTCATTTCCTATGCAGCCGATGGATCGAGTCGAGCAGCAGGTTCAGTGATAGCTCTTCGGAGACAGTCCTGAATGCGCTTATGCTCCTTTGCAGAAGCCTTCAAGTCTTCCTTTGTCAGCACCCCATTTGATGGCTCTTCCCTGTTTGGGCCCAAAGTCAAAGAGACTCTCACTAGCTGTGAACAAGAGGGAAGGACTCTATCTGCTGTAGGAGTCAGTTTTTCCACCTCTACTAGACTATACCCCAAAGGGCAGAAAGGTGGGAAAATGTGGTTCCAAAAGTCCCAAGGAGCTTTCCAGGACACACATAGTGAACCCCCCTCCAGGGGCAGAGGAGGGGGCAATAACTGGAGACGCTGCCCCAATGGCAGAGGGGGTCCGCAGAACCAGGGTGACAGGGATCAGTTCCTTGGCAAGCCTTACCAGCGCTCCTGAGAGGAGTGCCCGACTGTCCTGCTCTGGAGGCAGTCAGGGGTCACTTGGCTTTGTATCCGGATGCCTGGCAAGGAATTACAACAGATTCTTGGGTACAAAGCATTGTTACCAGAGGATGTATCATTCCATTCCTACAAAGTCCGCCTGTCGGCACAAAAATCCCAGACGTTCCACCTAGTCTCAGGGATCAATCAGCCATAGAAATTCAGAGGCTGCAGGAAAAGAGAGTCATCCAGCTAGTCCCAACAGACCAGATAGGATCTGGAACTTACTCTAGATTCTTTTTAGTTCCAAAGAAGTCAGGGGGCTGGAGGCCCATCTTGGATCTCAGCAGACTCAGCACATTTGTAAAGGAGGAGACGTTCCAGATGGTCACGCTTCAGTCTTTTCTTCCATTCCTCGGAGTGGGCGATAGGATGTGCTCCATAGATCTCAAGGATGCATACTACCACATCAAAATGACCAGGCCATCCAGAGATCATCTGCGTTTCTGGCTGGGAGCCAGTCACTACCAATTCCGTGCACTGCCCTTTGGACTCACAACAGCCCCCAGAGTGTTTACCAAATGCATGGCAGTGGTCACTGCTCACTTGAGGTGTCTAGGATACCAAGTGTTTCCATATCTGGATGACTGGCTCCTTACCCCCACCTCCAGGCATCAACTAATTCTATCCAGAGATCACACTCTCAATCTCTGCTGTCAGTTAGGCATCACTATCAATTTTGGAAAATCTGCGTTGTCGCTATTGCAGCATATCTCCTTTATCAGAGCAGAAATAGACACTACCACTGCCACAATAAGATTACCCCTGGGCAGAATAGCCTGTCTACAGAATCAGGTCTCAGACTTTTTGCAAAGCAAAAAGGTACCGGCCCATCAAGTACTGAAACTCCTAGGCACCATGGCAACTACGCTCATGGCAGTTCCTCTGGGACGAATGCACATGAGGATTCTTCAGTGGTTACTATTCACCCAGTGGTCATACAAACAACTTCCCATGTCATTGTTAATCATGATTACGGACTCTTGCAAGAAGGATCTTCGCTGGTGGTTGACCAGCCAACAACTTACCGCGGGTCGCCCATTTGTTCTCCCCCTGCCGTCAACCACGGTGACCACGGATGCTTCACTGATAGGGTGGGGGGGCTATTTCAGGGAAGAACTGCCGAAGACACCTGGTCGAAGACAGAGTCACAGTTGCACATCAGTATTCTAGAGCTGAGAGTGGTGCTTTTGGCGTTGCAGCACTTTCACGACTCTCTGCCTATAGAGACGATTGCCATACAGATGGACAACATGTCGGTAATCTGGTACATTAACAAACAAGAAGGAACCAGGTCTTATCCCCTGTGTCGAGAGGCCCTGAGCATTTGGCAGTGCACTGTGTCCACCTGGCACTTTCTGATAGCAACGTATATCCTGGGGAAATCCAAAGTAAAGGCAGACAAATTGAGCAGAGCCATTCTGCTACCTCACGAGTGATCCCTCAAAAACAAAGTTGCGGAGAAGATTTTCCGCAGATAGGGCCAGCCTTGCTGTGACCTGTTTGCATCCCCTATGAATGCCAAATGCAGAAGCTACTTTGCCCTGAATCCCCCATCGGGGGACAGCCCAAGGGACTCGCTCATACACGATTAGCCCCCGGGACCTCCTGTATGCTTTTCCTCCTATCCCCCTGATTCCCAAGTTCTTACAGAAAGCCAAAGCCCTCAGCAGGATGGTAATCTTTATAGCTCCGCTTTGGCCTCGTCAGATTTGGTTCCCCTTTCTCCGATTCTATCAACTGGGGGAACCTTGCATTCTAGACCCAGTTTCATACTTACTGACACATTCGTCAGGTACCCTCCAACCCTCTCTTCGTTCCCACAGACTGACAGCTTGGCTGCTCCAATTCCCTTCTTAGCCAGGTCACATGATTTTTCTTCAGAGGTACAACTTGTATCTTCTCATAAAGCTTCTACCAGAAAGTTGTATGCTAGTAAATGGAAGTGATTTGCCCTTTGAGCTTCTCGTAACAATGTTGATCCCTATGTGGCCCCTATTGCTAGTATTCTAGAATTTCTCTCTAAACTTTTTCAAGAAGATGCTGTGGCTGCAACAGTTAGAGTCCAATTGGCTGCCATCTCGAATTTTCATCTTGGAACTGAGGTTTCTAACTTAATGTCTCACAGATTATGTCGGGCCTTCCTTAAGGGCACCATTCATCTCAGGCCTCCTGTTTAGAAGGCCCTTTACTCCCTGGAATCTAAATTTTGCACTGTCCCGGATTATTCTTCCTCCCTTTGAACGTGCATCATCCTGTCAATTGAAGTTCCTATCCTGAAAGACTGTTTTCTTGGTGGCCATTACCTCAGCATGCAGGGTATCCGAGCTTCAAGACCTTTCTGTCAAACCACCGTATTTGGTGTTCCATCCGGACAGGGTTTCACTGAGGACTAATCCTTCATTCTTGCCAAAAGTGTGCTCTGAGACCAATCAGAACCAAACTATTGAGCTTCCAACTTTTTTCTGTTGTCATTCTAATCAGTTGGAATCCATGTTGCATAAACTTGATGTCGACAGACAATTGAGATACTATTTGGACAGGACAAAGGAATTTAGAAGATCTGACCAACTTTTTGTATCTTACGCTGACATCAAGAAAGGATCATCAGTTTCTAAAGTTACCCTTTCCAAGTGGTTAACTAACTGCATTAAATTTATCTACTCTTCAGCCAACCAAACATTAGAATATGTTGTGAAGGCCCATTGAACTACAGCTGTCTCCACGTCTTCAGCTTATACGGCTCATTTACCTTTGGATACAATATGTGCAGCTGCCACTTAGTCTAAGCCTCATACCTTTATCACTCATTACAAAGTGGACAAGGCCTCCAGGGACAGGGCTTCCTTTGGTTCCACTGTCCTGAGGAATATACTCCCGTGAGCCACCCAGGATTAGGGTGCTTGGGACGCTACCCACGTGTAAAAATAAACGGCGTGATTGAACAACTTCACATAAAGAAGTTATTTACTTACCATAATGTTCCATGTGAGTTGTTCATCTCGCCTTTATTCTTGTATTCCCACCCACCATCCCCTTCCAGGGTCTCGAAGAACGGGTAGACTTGGGGTCTGGTAGTTTTTTCTGGGATTCTTACTCCAGCTGGAGTACTTCTGAGTTACTATGTATTGTTGCTGAGTTCAGCAAACTAGATCTGGGGTAGGACATAGGGCATCATGGGATAGGGGTCTGGCCTCGAGCTATTCTGAGAGCTTTAGCTAGTAAAGCGGCCGATTCAGAGCCAATGGCTCAGCTCCAAATCCACGTGTAAGAATAAAGGCGAGATGAACAACTGACATAGAATGTTATGGTAAGTACATAACTTCTTTTTATCTGCATTTGTATTTTCAGACTTCTTGCAGCTTGCTAAACCAGTTGTCCCTCTTTGGACCAATTTTAGTAGTGACTATTAAGTTTTAACATCAGCTTTATTTGAGCAAAACATGCCTCTTTAGCCCTGGCTTTCTAACCACATACATACAGAAACATTTAAGTCATCTGTGTCATTAACCCTCTTTTTCCCCATTTTTGCGTTTGGTTGGAGTATCACATCAGCATAAGACAGTGTAACCAGTTCACCTAGAGCCAACGTTTACATTACTGAGTTGCTAGCCCCATCATAGAGAAATGCAAAAAAAGTCAATCTTACTGGAAGTTACTGATTTAGAGGGATTGCATGTCCTTATACCCTCTCTAATACCTAGTTATTTTGTTGTAATCCTTCTCACATTTCAAAGGTCTAGAGTCTTTCCTCATTATCTGGTGCATAGTCTCACCAAGCCATTGACTTGGTTCTGTCTAACTACCGAATTTTCATGCTTCTTAGTTTGGAATATATTTCCCAACCTGTTATTCCTCAGTCACGCAATTTCAGATGGGAAACTCTGTGACTGCTTACTGGTGTTGCCTTAAATAATGCATGCTCAGGCCTGCCCAGGGCTTACTAGGATACAGCACTGACTGATTAGGATAGTGAATACCCTACTGTAGCGTATTCGTGGTGTGAAAAAGTGAAGCAGACTTTTTTTTAACTGAAGTCCTCATAAATCCTACTGTGAACAAACTCTTAAAATAAAAAAGCTCCTAGTGCTAATCAGTAATTCCTAAGTTGACTATTAGTATTACTGTCTTACCAGTATTATCTTAAAGTAATGTATTGTAATAGAACTTATAAATAATCTATACAGCTGCAGTCTCTTAATCCCAAACACTCTACCTTTGTGATGTGCCGGGATCCTCTTTAATGAACTTGGTGACCATCAATAGGGTAACTGAAGCACTGGATAATGAAACTTCAGAGCACACTGCCTAGCATAAGCCAACAAAGACATTACATTTAACACTTTCCACACTCTGGTGTCATAAATAAACTTGCCTAGTTATATATCACCCATGGTGTACCGGCTAAGTAGCCAACTTGCTGACAGATGTAACCTGCATAAAAAGGGTTAGTCGTGCACTTTCTTCTGGAAAGCTTGTTACCAGTGACATACCACAGTGGTCCATGTGTGGGTCACTCCTGTTTGACTTTTGCTTAATTGATGTTCAAACTTCTATCATAAACTCTCCAACTGATATCCATATGCTGCATGAATGGTCTAAACCCTACTAATTCTTAGCATCAATACTATGGAGTAAATGTCAGCACAAAAAATGCGGTTTAGAACTTTTGGAAACCAGATGATATTTGCATATACTGTAATATGGCCTTCAGTGTTGATGCATGTATCAGAAATAGGCACCTTCATGGACAGTGATTCTTGTTTAACCACTATAAATCAGCTGTCATTAGAAAGCCTTTCTAAGTAACACAAATAGTTAATCCTCCAGATCCAAGAAAGTTAATCTCCCTGTCTGTTGCTTGCTAATCCACATCCCCTTTGGCATGTACATATCCAAGTAAGTTGCCAACTTGATGACTTCCAACAGTTCCTATGAAGGAAAATATTGAGTATGCCCTGCTAAGTTACTCAAAATTACTGAAAGCTCTCTCAGTCTTCTCTGGCTGTTGTGGACTCGTGTATGGAGATCTTTGCTTGGTCATTAAGACTATGAAGAGTCCTATCCTACTGGAACTATTACATATCCAGAAACCAGGTAATGTAAAACACCCACTCCAAGACCCTAAATATTAACGGAACCTTTTGGTGGGATGGCTATCTCTTCCAGTGGATCCTTAACTGTAGAAAAAGCTCCCACACCATGTCAAATGAAGTCCTTCCCTAACTGTCTTTAAAATAAATCTTGATGAGTGAATGGGGATCTGTTAATAATCTGCTGGAATGATTGCTTGTAGTGAACCTATAAGAAAACCCACCATCTATGCAGAGTGTGAGAACAAGAGAAGGCCCTGTAAAAGGCAAGCGTTCCATCTTAGGTCAGTTACCCAAGACTGCTAGTACAAGTTAACTACAAAATGAATGTTAAAAAAAATAATAATAATAATTTTCTTCAAGAACTAAGTGGACTCTCTCTGTTGTTTTTTTGCCAGACACTTGTTAGTGCACCCAACCTCAGTGGTAAACAAAGTTGCCACTAATCTTGTTTCATGTATATGTTCTTTGATTTTATTTGTCAATCTTCAGTCTGATGTCCTTCAAGAATGCAACTGCAGTCCTTACATATGGGTTGTCCTGCCTCAGGCAGCCCTCGGTCGGCCGGATTCCAAAGTCTGGGTCCGGCGTCGGCTGATGTCGCCTCCTCCCCGACGTCAGAGCGGCTGGGGTATAAAGGCATCAGCCGACGCCATCTTCCTCAGTCTTTCTTGCCACGCGGTGCCCGAAGCAGAAGCAGTTTGCAAGTGCCGGTCGGTCAGCTCCTGTGTTATACGTATCTGAAGTCATCAAAAAGCTAAGTACCCCATTGGGGATCTTTTTCTTGCCTCAGCCGATGTCAGAAAAAACTGAAAAAGTTAATAACTGTTTGTCTTGTGATAAACAAATACCTCATAAGGACTTCCATTCTTACTGCCTTCCCTGCCTTGGCCCAGACCACGACGTCTCGGCCTGTGCTGCCTGTGCTTGCTTCAATAAGCGCACACTCAGGCGCTGGGCAGAGTTTGCTGAAGACTTTTTTTGGCGATAAATACTCTACCATGCCGTCGGAACAACCGACACCTCATATTTCCAAAAAACGGAAGGACCGGGACCGACATTCTCGGCCCGCGACTTCTACCGACACCACGCCAAAAACGACCGCGAGTGCATCGGTCTCTTCTGAGGCGGTTGTTCCACCACTCCGGACCGACGACACCGCTTTACCGATCACTCCGGCCCCAGAGCCTGCGCCGGTGCCGGTTGTTGATTTTCCTCCAGAAACTGAAGCCCAAGATTTGCCTGAGACCATACCGGTGGACAAGGTTACTCCAGCACGTGGGGCAGCTAGGCCCCCTATGTCTATGTCTATCAAGGCCTACACACGTGCTAAGGCTGCTAGCCAGGCTAAGTCTCACCCTCCTAAAGCTTTGCCTCAGCCCACTACTGATAACAAATCATGACTTTAGCTGCAGATTTAATTTCTTTAATCAGAGGCTCCCAGGCCCATCCTGACAGAGGTTCTCAGCCACCTTCTGACAAAAGGCCCAGGGTTGAGCATACAGACACCCTTTCTTCAGATGAAGCCTCTGGTGACTCTGATCACTCAGATACACAGGAAGAGTCCTTCCAAGCCTACGAGGATTCTGATGCGGAGGAATCTATTCCCTCTGCCTCTCCTCCTGAGGATATTTCTTTTGGGGAAATTCTCCACTCCATGAGAGAGCATTTTCAGTGGCAAGGCCAGGAATTCTCCGACTCCAGGAAACGGCTTCGTACCTTCCTTAAGCTCCCCCAACATAGGCCTTTAGCTATCCCTCCAGTGTTAGATGTACTGGATGATGTGTACTCAGATTCGAGTGCTTCTCCTGATTCTCTCCCCCCTGCTCCTGTCAAGCCAGACAGATACTACAGGGTCCCTGAAACTCACAAACATTTCTTTAAGGCCCATTCTGTTGATCTAGAAACAATTTCCCAGGGGCCCAAAGGGGTGGCCACATCCACGGCCAAAAATCCTTTGCCCTCAGACAGGGAAGCTAGGTCCCTGGAGAGGTGGGGTAAAAAAGTTTATACCTCGACCACACTTGCCATGAGGGCCCTTAATTGCCTTTTTCATATGTTTCAGTATCAGGATTTCTTGATGGATGATTTACAGCCTCTCCTGAGCCTTTAGATAGAAAGGCCTTGCAGGATTTGGTCCATAACACACAGCAGGTTAGCAATAATTTTCTTCAGTGTGGTTATGATGCATTGGAAGCTTCATGTAGGGCAGCTATGACAGGGGCTGTTATACGTAGACATGCATGGTTGAAAGAACAGGCATTGCCAGATCATGTTAAAGCAAAGCTTCTAGATGCACCTCTGGAAAAACACAAGCTATTTGGTGCTAATGCTCAGGATGTCTTGAAATCAATTGAGGAAAAGGCTAAATCAGTGCAAACAGTCAAGGATTTCCTCCAGGTTCAGCCACCTAGGTTCAGCAGGAATTGGCCTTCTAAGAACTGGTCCTTTCCGGACACTGACAAGTTTTAAAGGGGAAAGAACAGGCGTGCCCGAGGAAGAGGGCAATACAGAGGCTCCTACAGGGGATGCCAATGGCAACCGACTAATCAGAGAGGTAGCACAGGGACTTCCCCTGCTCCACAGGGACAATCACAATGACTTGACTTTGACACCGCCGACCAAGGCTCAAAGAGAAGCACCTTTAGGCGGAAAATTATCCTTATTTTCAAAAAATTGGCACATTTTAACAAAGGACAAATGGATTCTGGACATAATAGACCAAGGCTACAGGTTCCACTTCCATACTTTACCAACAAGACAAGGCATGCCAAACCTGCCACAAAATCAAAGGGCAGAGGCATTTGAAAAGTTTCAAAGCTATGACAAATCAAAGCAATAGAAAAGGTTCCTCCTCAGGAACAAGGCCAGGGATTTTACTCAAGACTGTTCCTTGTTTCAAGAAAAGAAAAGCAATGGAGACCTATACTGGACTTGTCCGCTCTAAACACTTTTCTCATTGTACCAAAATTCAAAATGCTGACGCTACAGCAACTCCTTCCCATGCTGGGCAAGGGGTCCTGGCTGGTTACTCTGGACCTCAAGGAGGCATACCTGCATGTCCCAATCAGACACAGTTGCAGAACATACCTCAGATTTCTTGCAGGGTCAGAGCATTATCAATTCTCAGCATTGCCTTTTGGCTTATCTACTGCGCCCAGAGTATTCACGAAATGCCTGGCATCAGTAATTGCACACTGCAGACTCCAGGAGATACAAATATACCCTTACCTGGACGACTGCCTTATACAAGCGGACAGCAAACAAGCCTTGACAAAAAACTTGAATTGTGTCATTCACTTACTACAGGCTTTGGGATACACAGTCAACTTACAAAAATCAAGACTACTGCCATCCCAACAAATAATTTTTCTAGGAGCCAAACTAGACACAGAATCACAAATGGCTTACCTCACAGAAGAGAAGCAAGAACAATTACCACATTACTTCAAAAACCTAGCAAAGCTCACCCAGATGACTGCAAGGAATATCCTGCAGGCCCTGGGTTTCATGGCATCTTGCATTCTACTAATTCCACTGGCAAGACTACACATGAGAAAACTACAATGGTACCTAAAAAGTTTATGGTCTCAACACAGCCACAACTTAGAAGCAATTATCCCACTCATCCCATGTCTACAAAGGGAATTTTTGTGGTGGGCCCAAGCAAGCCAGTTAAACAAAGGTATGCCTTTCAACAAACCTCAAACAAGCCAAACCATTACAACAGGCGCCTCAGACCATGGATGGGGCACATGGAGAGCAGATGTATTCAAGGGCAATGGACTCCCCAGGAAGTACATCTACACATCAATCAAAAAGAGATGTTAGCAGTAATGCATGCAATCGAGGCCTTCGGAAAATATCTTCAACAAGGTCATCTACTAATAAAGACAGACAACACCATTGTTATGTGGTACATAAACAAGCAGGGAGGTACTCATTCATACCCCCTTTGCAGACTAACAATGACTCTTTGGGAAAAGTCCCTGAAACTGAACATACAGCTGCAGTCCCAGTTTGTTCCGGGCAGGGACAATGTTCTGGCGGACAGTCTAAGCAGAAACATCCTGGATCCGCACGAATGGATGTTGCATCCAGACATTTTTGCACAAATAACTCATGCATGGGGGAGGCCAGACATAGATCTCTTTGCCTCCCACCTCAATCATCATCTGAAAAAGTTCTGCTCGAGGTCACACCATCCACAAGCCTGGAGAATAGATGCTCTCTCATTCAGCTGGAACTCTCTAACAATCTATGCATTCCCACCTCTACCATTAATGACCAAGGTGTTGCTGAAGATCAAAGCAGAGCAACCGAAAGGCATCTTAATAGCTCCAGATTGGCCAAGACAGCACTTGTATCCATTACTAAGGAGCATAACTTGCACCAAGCCGTGGCCCCTGCCTCAATGGCCTCCACTCTTGACTCAGCACAATTACAGGACGGTTCATCCCAACCTGCAAACTCTGCAGCTGACAGCTTGGAGGGTCCCTTGATTTCTCCCCATATCTCTCTCTCCAAGGAAGTTCAAGAGATATTATTGGAAGCACGCAGACCTTCCACCAGAAAGACTTATTCAGCCAAATGGAAGAGATTCAACATCTGGAATACCAACAAGGGACAGGATGCATCAGTAATGAGCATCCCACAGATATTGGAATACTTGGCAGACATGCTGCATAACGGACTTTCCTATTCTTCCATAAAAATACACGCTTCAGCAATTTCAGCAAAATACAACACTGATCCACCTGTGTTTTCACATCCTTTGCTAAGACAATTTCTAAGAGGGATAAAGAATATCAAACCTCCCAGAAAACCACCAGTGCCTGCATGGGACCTCAATTTCGTGTTGGAAAAATTAACTCTTCCTCCTTTTGAACCAGCAGCATCTTCAGAATTGCAATTTCTCTCCTGGAAAACAGTTTTCCTGTTTGCAATTACCTCAGCGAGAAGAGTTTCGGAGATACAGGCCCTCATGGCAGTACCTCCATTCCTCATTTTTCATCAGGACAGGGTTTCTTTAAGAACCAATCCTTCTTTTATGCCAAAGGTGATATCCAGGGTGTCTCTAAATCAAGCAATTCACCTGCCTACTTTCTTCCCCAATCCTCAAAATAAAGGGGAAAAGCTGCTGCACACTTTGGACATTCACAGACAATTACGCTACTACTTGGACAGAACAAAGGCCAACAGAAAGTCTGACCAACTATTTGTGGCTTACGCTCCTGGAGTGCAAGGAAAGGCAATTTCCAAACAAACAATTTCAAAATGGATTGGACATTGCATCAGATTCTGTTATTCTTTCCATGGAAAGGGTGTGCCAGCCAATATCAGGCCACACTCCACCAGAGCTACAGCCACCTCCACAGCCTTCCTAAGAGGGGTGGCTACAAAGGACATTCTAGAAGCTGCTACATGGAGCTCTGTGCATACATTTTCCAAGCACTACAACCTGCCTTTATATTCCAGATCCCGAGCAGGCTTTGCTTCGGCAGTCCTGCAGGGCATTTTAACTACACCATCCTTATCTTAGAGCCTACCACCCCCAGCTTGGCTATGGTATTCAACCCATATGTAAGGACTGCAGTTGCATTCTTGAAGGACATAGTACAGTTTTGTACCTACCATAAATGTAGATGTCCGATAGATATGCAACTGCAGTCAGGTTTTCCCTCCCTCCCTCCTACCCCTCTGTGTATTGGGTCCACTTCCCTTCTTTTATACTTAGCTGGGGATATCTGTTATGGTGTATCTGTTTATTGCTATTGTGTATGTCTGGAAATTTTATCCAGTTCTAAATTTAGCCTTCCTTGGAGGGCACCTGGCATCTGGGGCAAGAAACACTGAGGAAGATGGCGTCGGCTGATGCCTTTATACCCCAGCCGCTCTGACGTCGGGGAGGAGGCGACATCAGCTGACGCCGGACCCAGACTTTGGAATCCGGCCGACCGAGGGCTGCCTGAGGCAGGACCACCCATATGTAAGGACTGCAGTTGCATATCTATCGGACATCTACATTTATGGTAGGTACAAAACTGTACTTTTTGCACACAAAGAATGACCTGTACTAATATACAGCTAAGCACTCCAGGTACTCACTGTCAATAATAAAATAAGTAAGTATTAAAATGATACTTTCTTTCCATTGCAGGATGCCAGAAACGTGGACTGTTATTGCTGACAATAGAGCATTTGTGGCATTTAAAAGCAACTTTAAGTATGCTATACTTTCTATACTTGCTGTTACCTGATCTTAGTATGTCACTATTTGCAGTCCAGTTCTTAAATAAACTGCAGTTGATCTGCTTGAAGGTAAAAGGGTAAAGTTATGTAGTCTGTCCGCTACTCCCATCTTAGCTATTTTCAGTAAAGAATGAAGAACAACATTTATCCTTCTTGTTGGTGCAGTGTAGTTATCCCCACCGCACGTCATTTTGGAGAGTTTATGTATTACCACAGGAACATTAGACTCAAATTAAGTTATTTACCCTGTCCTTCTGTGCTATTAGTATCTGCAAGAGTGAAGGGGCATTTCTCCCTGGTTTCTGTCGTTTGGAATCAGCTTTAGAAGATAGTCAGCTTCCTGTAGCTCTAATGTCACAACCTCCTGTCTGAAAAATGCATCCCAGAGTCAAACCCTTCTGACACCCTACACGGATGCCGTCTTGATAGCACATCAGATGCATTCACAAAGTCCATCAGCAACACCTCTATATCATTAAGTACTTTTTCAGCCATCTGCATCCCATGAAGATGGGTGTGGACTAGATTTAAAATGAACTGTAAGGGTAGCAAGCCTAGTACTTAACTGTGAACCTATGAAACATCCTTGCAACCTCCTGTGATGCATCTTAAAGCTGATCAGATTTACAGCATTGGCCTGTTATGCAGCTGTTAGCTGCTTTCTGTAAAAGGGAGTAAAGGCAGCCACAAACTGTAAATCTGATCAGCATTAAATTCATTTCAGTGTTAGTTTCTCCAGGGTTACTCTACAGTCTTGAATCTCTTGAAAATTTGCTATAGTGAATATTATTTAGAGTATGAGAAATTCATTATAAGCTTTTTTTGCTAAATGTGAGTATGGCCTTGTGGTTGGCCATGTAGGGGTGAATGATCTTAAGCTTGACTGTGGAGAAGACTGAGCTCTCTTCCTGTGCCTCTAAGGAAGGAAAGTCACTGTTGCTGAATGATGCCTAAATTTAAAGATAAAATAATTAAACATTTGACTGGTTAACTGATATCATTGCAGTAGTATCCAGCATATGTTTGGAATGAGTTGGTTACTAGATTTGCATACTTTGCATAAGATGGGCTGTACTTCTCATCTTATGGCTCTCGTTTTCTGGCTGAAGCTTTTGCTACCACCTTAGTGCTTCTTTTTAGGCAAAGTTCAGCTCATGGAAAAATATCCATCTAGCACAGTGATGGCAAACCTTTTGGGCTCAGTGTGTCAAAAATTCAGAAAATACCTAACCTGACTCTGCTGGGGTTTCGCTCCCACCCCCACCCCAACACAAAAATAATAAAAACAATAAATAAAAATATTTAAAATAAAATAATATGTAAATATCTTATGCAATCATATGTTGTCTGCTATATTTTATGACTGT
Organism: Protopterus annectens; assembly: GCF_019279795.1. Classification (NCBI taxonomy): domain Eukaryota; kingdom Metazoa; phylum Chordata; order Ceratodontiformes; family Protopteridae; genus Protopterus; species Protopterus annectens. The sequence goes on from NC_056737.1 coordinate 103,180,059, forward strand.
ATGTGTAAACCACAATGCTCATGTAAATATCTTCTGTATAGTATGTTACTAATTGTTTCTGGAGCTTTTCTCCCCTGGCCTCCACTGAAAACGGACAGCTCTGTCCAGGCGGACCTCCCAGGTAAACAAATGTTAAAAAATAATAAATAATAAAAATTAAACAGCATAGCTGTCAGGACATCAGGGATAAATCTCAACAGAATCAGGGACAAATCTAGAAATAAGAGAGATGGACAGTTTTAAACTACTAGTACTATTAATTTGAGAAACTGACAGAAAAAAATGAACAGGGTTTAGTCCCTTTCATTTGTATAGTTCCTCGTATTTCTTGACAAGTTTTGCATGATGCCTTATCTGGAAGTTGTAGAGGCCTAGATAACTGTCAGTAAAACTGCCTCCCATCATTGCCCAGCTAAGTGTCTTGTTATTTCTGCCTTTGAGTGCATTGATTATCTAAGTCACATACCTGTACAACTATCAGGGCTTTCCATATGACATAGTGTTGATAATGGACACATGGGCAATATTATGTAGTATAACAGAAAGGTACTTTCAAGAAACCCAAGTGGGAACTTCAAAAGTCAATGATAAGGGTGATAGCCCTCAAAGTTTGTGAAAGACCACCATTTACCAGAGCATAGCATTTGCTGAAGTCAGAAACACTGACATATACTGTTCTAGTAGGTGCAAAAGATGCCAGAGAGCAAGTTTTGGTTTTAGCACACATGGGCATTAATTTTTCTAGTAATAGGTCATTTTCTTGTGAAAGTACGTTTGTGGTTTATTGTGCAGCATGTTGCTGTTATGATTTTATGCAGGGAAAACTGAACTTGAGAGTGAGAGAGCACATTTGTGATACCAAATACAAAGCAAAATAATCATCATACAGTTTTTAAGCACAATTTTTTGTTGTATTTTTTTTCTAATTTTGGGCAGTTTCTGTTTTTTGTACTTGATGCAGTCAAGTACAGATACTTTGCTGAAGATTTAGAAAATTATCTTCAAGTTTTCAAGCTCATTTGGTTAAAAAATAAACACTAAAAGCCCACCTAGACTAAATGGCCATACAGACATTTATTGTTTGATAACTTGGATGATTGGGCTGGTCATTTGATCCTTTTCAGCCATGTCTTGACCCCCAATCAAAAAATAAGAGGAATATGTATATCAAAAAGTATTTACCACAATAAATAGAATATGTGGTTAAATAGTAGCAATCAGAGCAAAATCATTAAATGTGCTCTAAAAGCATGCATCATTGAATAATGCCCTTAACTTTATAGTATATACTTTCTTTTTCTTTTTATATGCTAGCATGTTTTGCATTGAAACAACTTTTAGTGTGCTTTTATTGTAAGGCACATTTTATTGGCCTTTCCAAGTCTTATGACATTTTTAGAGTTCTATTAAATGTAATACGGTTGCCTTTCCTTCCGTTCTGATGAAGTCAAAATAATAAAGATGGAAGTGATAAACTGAAGCTTATTGACACTTTAAATTGTGTATGCATTTGATACAAAAATAGGTGCAGTTGTGGACATTAAGGTAGGTCTTCAGTAGGACTTGGGGAAGCCAGCCAGCTCCTTTGGCATAGAAGGATAAAACTCTGACTATAATCAAGATTTTCTAAATTCAGCTAGCAGTTTTGTCACCTATTCCAGTTTACAGTGGGGAGGACAGGAATAATGAGATTTAAAGGGACAGTCCCAAGGATTTTTTGTTTTGATTCAGCCTTTGTGTACATTTCAGGTTTGACTTTCTGAGCATGCTCACCTTAAGCTGAGGGGGGTGGGGGAAGAGTGCCTGAAGGAAGTTTCAAAGGTGTTAGCCAACTTCCATCTCAAATTGCAGTTGTTCTGACAGCAGCTCTCCCCTGTGAGCCATTCATTAGTTTAATTCGTGCATTTTAACCCATTGAGAAAAGTAGCCTTTCTGGCGTTTTATGACCTGCTACTCTAGAAAGCACTTCAGTAATGCAAGGCTTTTAAAACATTAGTAAACAGAGTTTTTTGTTTCTTTCATTTCATATTTTAATTCTGCGGTGATTATGAATCCTGGCCATTTACAAACATTTTATGACATGGTTTCTACCTATAGAAAGCATCTGAGTCAGGCAAACGGTAGTAGAAACCATATTTCTCTTTTTTCATGTTTTACTGTGTTCTGATTTTTGAACACTAGCCTGGTGTAGTGACTTTCTGACCTCTAGTAATTCCATAGAAAGCAAGTGTGTGACAGAAGGTTGGAGCATTAGTAGATACACTCTTCTGTTCCTTTTTAAGCTTCTAGTTTGATATGTCCTGATTTCTGAATACTGTTAGACAAATGCACTATTTTTTTATGAGCGGGCTGCTTGTACATCTGTAAAAGCCTGAGTGATGCAAAATTTAAAAATGAATATACACTGATGTCCCTTTTCCGTGGCACAGCTTTCTTTATTTTAAATATGAGCCAGGAGCTGGGGGCGTAGTTCTCCAGTGCAATGTAAGTCAGGGAGGAACACAAATCCAAAGATTAGTTTATCCTGTGAATTTACAGGATATTTAAAAGTAAAATGACACTGTGGGTGGGAAACAAAGAGATGTATCAAAGTGGGTGTGACTTCTGTCAGCTTAGCCCGGACCCTAATTTTAAACACTGGAATTGACCCTTTAAGGCTGCACCTCTCTCTTTAGGAGGAGAGGAGGAAAATATGCTCAAGCACATGTTCTCTGTGGTAGGGGATCACATGGAGGTGCTGGACCAATTAGTCACTTCACACAAAGGCATTTAAAAAAAAAAAAAAAGTGATCTTCCTTGCAAATGACTACTATGATCCTGTTATGCATGACCCTCGGCCCCAGAGAATGAATGGGCAATAAGTCTGTCAAATGGATCAGTGGGGCAACTGGGGGGGGATTATATTTGGTAGTCAGAAGGAAAAATGAGGCAAAAAAATAATAATTTGGGGAAGCTTGGTGTTTGCATAGGCAGTTTTAAGTTGTATGTAATGCTAAGAATGTAAGGTTATATTTCTGGTTGTTGAATCCAGTAAAAATGTGAAACTATAAGGTTTCCTGTTGGTACAGAAGCAGAGTTTGCTGTTACACTGAATGACTAAAGTTCATCAGGTGTCTGGATTCTATAGTGTCACCTGAAGAGAGGAGGAGGATAGCTAGAAACCAGCTTTACTCCCTGCACCTGCATATCCTGACCTTGAGATTATTGTACTTAGGAATAATGGGAGTACTACAAGTTGCCACAATGTCAGTAGTAGTAGTATAACTTCACCATATTTACACATGAATTCTCACTGTTCTAAGAGATGCAGTTGCAGTCTTTCCACTTTTCTACAGGCACCTGCTGCCACCAGCTATCATAAGTTGAGTGAGAATGTATGGCAACTCCCCCCCCCCCCACCCACACACACACATACATACATACATACATACATACACACAAGCCTGTTGATGTGAAGTTGTTCTATCTCACCGTTTATTCTTACAGATGGGTTTGGAGCCGCTCCTCGGCTCCGAGTCTGCCTACTACAAAGCTCGAGGGCTTCAGACAGCTCGAGGCCAAATCCTTATCCCATGATGCACCTTGAGTTACCTTAGATCTAGTTTGCCGCTGCAACAGATCGAAGGTTTCCTAGCACAGCTCGGGCCAGTATAGCTTTTTTTCTATAGAATTTCTAAAATTTGTCTTACATTTTCATAGTTAGTGATAGTTATTTATAGTTATAACTTTAAATATTTAATAGCTTAATATTTGATAGTTCTCTTTCTCCTTTTGGCCTTCGTTTTTTTATAGGCCTTTAGTATTCCCTTCCCTTCTTTGGTGCGCCTTTACAAAAATATTAGCATAGTGTTATATAGCTTTGTAGGGTTTAATAAGCTTATATAAATGTTAGACATTGTGTGTGTGTGTGTGTGTGTGTGTGTGTGTGTGTGTGTGTGTGTGTGTGTGTGTGTGTGTGTGTATTAGATAGTTATAGTTAAACTACATTTATACTTTTTCAGCCCATTTGTTTTTTTAAGGGTAATTTCTGTAGTTTAAGTTTGCTAAGGTGTGTGTGTGTGTGTGTGTGTGTGTGTGTGTACGTACGTTCTTCTTTAATACTACAGTTTGTTGGTGTACAGTTAGATATTTTTGGTACTGTAGGATTTAACATGGCTGACCAAGAAAAGGACAAACATCCCAAGTCTGGGTTTAAAAAATGTCCAAAGTGTGGACAAAAGATGTCAGTGACAGATTGTCACATAAATTGTGTTGTCTCGGAGCCTTTCATTTGCAAGAGAGCAGCTCCATTTGCCATTCTTTTTCTAGCAGAGTATTACATGAGAGGAAAAGAAAACTCATTGATAGAGGACTTCTAAAATCTTCCTTTCAGGAAGCTTTGAGCGACCAGGATAAATCTAGCCAGTCTCCCAAGTCTTCTAAGGCTTCTTCATCTGATGTGAAAAAATCCAAGAAACTGTCGACGTCGGCTACACTGCCTTCGGAGCCAGTCACCAGTCCTGGAACCGGTGTCTGAAGTACTAAAATCTTCTATTCTCCAGTCGGTACCACCCTCCATACATTCATCTCGGTCCTTGATCAGTCTATCCGATTTGGATGTGGATTTTGTGGTGCAGAAGCTGCTACATGGACCGGTGTTTGCTAAATTTTTATTGGCTCCAACCCAAGTGGTTTCAGAACTGAAAACTAGTATGCCATCGACTTATTTTCCTCCTCCGAGCCATGCCGGTCCATCGGAGCCGGAGGAGTTGGACCTCATGATTGTGGAGCCTTCAGAGCTGACTCCTGTTCCAATGCCATCAGTTCCATTTACTCAGACTTACTCGGTGCCCATCGAGGAGTCTAGGAGCTGACGCTCTCCAGTCGGGTCCGGCGAGGATAGTCAGACTGACCTGTCGGTTCCGACTTTGCCTCTCTGGGCCTTGGCTCAGATGAGTTTGGCTCCTACCTCTAGTTCAAAGACCACTGTTCCAGTGCCGAGGGGATCAGTTGTTTCTTCGGATCCAGTAGTTCCTTCCCATCGGAGCAGAGGTGCCTTTGAAGCCATGAGGAGAGTAGTGTCCCCCAGGACATCCACAACTTCAGGGCCAACTACCTCCTCCCCAAAAGTGCCTGTGTCCACTTCTGCCTCACAGATCTCTTTAAAGCGTAGAGACTCTGAGCCTCAGGAAACTCCATTGGGTGGCCCCTGCTCTTTCAAGACCTCACCAGAAGTTCCCACTGATGAGGTTCCCAGGAAGAGAATTTGCAAGAGGAAGCACCTAGACTCCCTGCAAGAGTCTCTCACATCTGACACCGACTTAATGAATGAGAAAGGGTCCCCATGGTCCCCCACTGAAGATATCTCATTTGCAGGTATATTAGAAATCCTTAAGCAGAGGGGTGGCTGGCAGCCCACCAACCCTACTGAAGATGAGTCAGTTCTCCTGAAGGCTTTCGGGTCTCCAACCCTCCACCTCTTGGGTGTCTCTGCCCTTCGATGAGCTCATGCTGCTGGTCTCACAAAGGGCTTGGGAATCTCTGGACACCATGGAGCTTGTCCCTAGGAGGCCCAATAAATTTATTTCTGCCCCTCAGGGCAAGTCTTTTCTCACTAAGGGAATGCCTGTTGATGCCATGGTGGTGGCGGTAGCCACCAAAAAGGAGATGTCTGAAATTTCTTACTCTATCCATCCTCCTAACAGAGGCTTAGGATCATGGATAGATACGGGAAGCGCATGCATAGTTCAGCAACTTTTGCCATGCGTTCACTGAACTACCTTACATGTTTCACAAGACTGCAGAGAGACCTCCTAAAAGAGCTTGGAGATGCTCTTCAGGGTTCGGTAGCTGAAGGAGCTTCAGGCAAAGTTGCCGCCCAGCTTGCTATCCTTAATTCCATAGTGAACTCACCCATGCGTCACATTTCATATGCAGTTGATGGAATGAGTAGGGCAGTGGGTACAGGAATTGCTCTCAGGAGACTCTCCTGTATGCGCTTATGTTCCTTTGTGGAGCCCTTTAAGTCATCCTTTGTCAACACCCCTTTTGATGGCTCATCCCTTTTCGGACCCAAAGTTAAGGAAACTTTGACCAGGTGTGAGCAGGAAGGAAAAACTCTGCCGTCGGAGTCTGTTTTTCCACCCCTACTAGACCCTACCCCACGGGTCAAAAGGGAGGAAAGATATGGTTCCGAAAAGCCCAAGGAGCCTTTCTGGACACACATGGTGAACCCCCTCCAGGGGCAGAGGAGGGGGCAATAATGGAAGATGCTGCCCTCGTGGCAGAGGGGGTCTGCAAAACCAGGGTGACAGAGACCAGTTCTTTGGGAAGCCCTATCAGTGATCCTGAATGGAGACCCAACTGTCCTACATTGGAGGCAGTCGGGAGGTCACTTACCTCTGTATCCAGATGCCTGGCTGAAAATACAAATGACAACTGAGTACAAAGTATACTTTCCAGAGAATATATTATTCCCTTTGCCATCCCCCCTCCATTGACAACAAAAATCCTGGACGTTCCACCCAGTTACAGGGAACAAGCAGCAGTAGAGGTCCAAACGTTGCTAACAAAAAGAGTCATCCAACCATTCCCAGAAGACCAGACAGGATCCAAAACTTACTCAAGATTCTTTTTAATTCCAAAAAAGACAGGGGACTGGAGACCTATTTTGGACCTCAGCAGACTAAACAGATCTCACAAGAAAGAGAATTTCCAGATGGTCACACTTCAGTCGATACTTCCCTTCTTAGAGAAGGACAATGGATGTGCTCGATAGATCTCCGGGATGCGTACTGCCATATAAAAATGGCCAGACCATCCAGGGATCATTTGCGCTTCCAGCTGGGAGCCAATCATTACCAGTTTTGAGCCCTGCCCTTTGGTCTCACTACATCCCCCAGAGTGTTCACTAAATGCATGGCAGTGGTCATGGCTCACCTGAGGCGTTTGGGATTCCAGGTGTTTCGTACTTAGATGATTGGCTTCTCACTGCCACCACCAGGCATCAGCTAATACAAGCCAGGGACACCACTCTTAATCTTTGCAATCAACTGGGCATTACAGTAAATTCAGAAAAATCTGCCTTGTCGCCATTGCAACATATCGTTTTTATTAGAGTAGAATTGGACACCACCACCACCACTTTAAAACTTCCAGCTGAAAAGATATTACTACTTTGTCAGCAAATCCAGAACATCATATCCAGAGACAAGGCTCCAGCATCAGAAGTGCTAAAGTTGTTGGAGATGATGGCACCTGCTGTAATAGCGATACCGTTGGGTCACATGCACATGTGGATTCTACAGTGGCTGCTGTTCACTCAATGGTCTTATCAAGAGCTTCCACTGTCTCATCTCATTATTGTAACAAACACATCCAAAAAGGATATTCGGTGGTGGTTAACCTCTCTTCAAGTAACGATAGGTCGTCCTTTTATCCTACCCTCACCATCGGCCACAGTGACCACGACTGCTTCCCTGATTGGGGGGGGGGGCATTTTCAGGGAAGAACAGCCCAAGGCACATGGACCGAACAAGAGACACATCTGTATATCAATGTCCTGAAGATGAGAGCAGTACTTTTGGCAATGAAGTCCTTTCAGGACTCTCTCCCTCTGGGGACAGGTGCGATTCAAACAGACAACATGTCTGTGGTGTGGTACTAGAATAAACAAGGAGGAACCAGGTCCTATCCCCTTTGTTGAGAGGCCCTAAGAGTATGGCAGTGGGCTAGCGCTTTCTGATAGCAACGCACATCCCGGGGAAATCCAGCGTGATTGCAGACAAACTGAGCAGGGCAATCTTGTTGCCTCATGAATAGTCCCTCAAAAAAGAGATAGCGGAGAGAATATTCCGCAGATGAGGCCAGCCTTGCTGCGATCTTGTTGCTTCCCACATGAACACAAAATACGGAAGCTACTTTGTCCTGATTCCCCCTCCGGGAGATTCCCCAAGGGACGCACTGGTACACGATTGACCTCTGGGTCTCCTCTATGCATTCCCACCAATTCCCCTGATACCCAAAGTACTACAGAAAGCAAAAGCCCTGGGAAGGACCATAATTTTAATAGCCCCTTATTGGCCTCATCAGAGTTGCTTCCCCTTCCTTCAACTTCATTTGTTGGAAGAGCCTTGGATTCTGGACCCAGTTCCAGACCTTCTGATGCATTCGTTGGGGATTCTTTATCCCTCCCTTCAGTCCCTAAATTTGACAGCATGGCTGCTCCAGTTCCCAACATAGCCAGGTTCCATAACCTCTCAAACGAAATGCAGCATATGTTAATATCTTCTCATAAATCCTGTACTAGGAAGTTGTACCTTAGCAAATGGGGGAGATTTTCTGTATGGGCTTCTCAGAATAACATTGATCCCTACCAAGCCCCCATTTCCTCTATATTAGAATTTTTGACTCTGATTTTCAACAAAGCAGCTGCGGCAGCTGCAGTTTGGATACAGCTTACCGACATCTCTAATTTTCATCTTGGCTTTGAAGGATTAAACATAATGCCACACAAGCTGTCTAAAGCCTTTCTCAAACGGGCCTTCCACCTCATATCACCAGTGAAATCCCCTTATACCCCATGGAACCTAAATTTTATGCTTTCATGCATTATTCTCCCACCTTTCAAGCCGGCTTCATCATGTCATTTGAAATTTTTGTCTTGGAAGACTATCTTTTTAGTAGCCATCACGTCTGCCCGTAGAGCATGAGAGCTACGGGCCTTGTCCATAAAACCTCCTTATTTGTTTTTTCATGCTGACAAATCCTTCATTCTTACCTAAAGTTTGTACTGAAGCTAACCTTAACCAAATCATAGATTTACCAGTGTTTTTCCCCAAACACACCAAAAACTTAGAGTATATGCTGCACAAGCTTGATGTTCATAGACAGCTCAGATTTTACCTAGATAGAATCAAAGAGTTCAGAAGATCAGAACAACTTTTTGTTTCCTTTTCAGATTCTAGGAAAGGTATGCCAGTGGCAAAAACACTATCTAAATGGTTATCTGATTGCATCACTTTCACTTATTCAGCTGCCAATTTACCTTTACAACACAAAATTAAGGCTCATTCTACTAGAGCAGCGTCCACATCCTCTGCTTTTTCTGCTAGACTTCCTATAAGACAATATTTGTGCAGCAGCCACTTGGTCAAGACCTCATACCTTTATCACTCATTACAAAGTTGATAGGGCCTCCAGGGACAGGGCCTCCTTTGGTTCTACTGTCCTGAAAAATATACTCCCGTGGGACACCCGAGAAAGATAGTGCTTGGGACGCTACCCATCTGTAAGAATGAATGGCGAGATAAAGATGTTATGTACTCACCATAACGTTCCCAGTGAGTTGTTCATCTCGCCTTCATTCTTACTTCCCACCCTCCTACCCCCTCCAGGGTGTTTTGAGGACAGAGATACTAGTTTTATCATGGTTGCTCTATCTTTCTATGTTTTCTTTACCTAAAAAAGTGATAGAATGGCATATGGTATTGTTAGAGGCAGCAAACAAGATCTGAGGTAACTCAAGGTGCATCGTGGGCTAGGGACTTGGCCTCGAGCTGTCTGAAGACCTCGAGCTTTGTAGTAGGCTGACACGGAGCCAAGAATCAGCTCTGAACCCATCTGTAAGAATGAAGGCGAGATGAACAACTCACATGGAACGTTATGGTGATTACATAACTTCTTTGTCATGGATTGCAGTTCAGTCCAGAGAAACGTAGGGCAGTAAAAAAGAAAAACAAATACCTACCAACCACAAAAAGTGTAAGCAACATTTAGCAAGTTTTCTTTGCATGCAAGAGCCCAGTCCTGCAGTGGATTAATTTGAAAAAAAGAAAAAGAACAGAAAAAAAGAAAGCATGAAGACAACTTGTCTGCTTTCATTTTGCACTGTGGCAGACAGATTTTCAGCTGTTATTCTATGGCCATCTCCTTAATGTCTTCCCTGTCTCATTCTCCCTACCCAATACCTGAAACCACCAGACCACTCATACTGGCAGACTAGATTGTTCTTTTAATGAAAGTGAAGGTAGATCATAACATTTTTGTCACTGGTTCTGCTGTCAGGATTTTTATCCCTCTTCCATGTCATGCCATGTGAGCCATCTTCTGCTGCATGGCAGATGATGCTCTGGTGTTGATATGCCCATTAGAGATACAAAGGTGTCTGCCCAACTTTGTGGAGATGTACCCCTTTCTTATCTAACCCATCTTGTTGCAAAGTGTTGCCCCGTGTAAAGTAGTGTGTTACCATCATTGGTATATGCTGATCTATACATATATTGCTAATTTGTGCAAAGTGATATACTGAGCAAAGTATGAAATCAAAGTACTTTAGAAGGGCTTTGAAATTATGGGCTGAAGTTTAGGTAAACCAACAAAAACAGCACTCTAAATTTAAATCAGATAATTTGCATGTGACAGAGTAATATGCAGAATGTGGCAATTCTTATTTCATGTAAAGGAAAGCTTAAGGCATGATTTATAAAGTAAAATGGGATTTAGTTCTATTTTATATACCCTAGTTTAGCTATGTTGATATCTACTGATATAAAATACCACACTTGCAAAGCATGATTCACGTCTGCAGTCATACTAATAACATATTTTGACTGCCCCACATTGATGTAACAAGTGTCTGTGTATGCAGAGAACTCTTGGCTAAGTTCACTCTTATAGTGATATAAATTGTGAAGTGGGTCATAACTCAGGTCCCACTTCATCAACACAAAGAAGCAGGTGTCTTGAAAATAGCTATGCCTATAGTTTGCTTGTACCTGGTGTTATTCTGGTAGTTGAACTGTAATTCACGTGCTGCAGGGTTTGATTCCCTCAGCCCGGCCTGCTTTGTGACCTTGAGCAAGTCACTTAATCAGACATTCCTCCCAGGTCACCCCTGAAAAGGGACTGTGTGTTCTGGTTCACAGGGAATATCATTGTTGTTATTTATTTTCATTTCCTATTCTGGTTTGTGGATTTAGATCTTACTGCATACAGTAATCTAACACTGAGGACTCCTTATGGGCCCTATGATTGAGTTTATTCTGATGCAATTTTCTTAAAGTTGCCACACTTGGGAACAGATGAGCACTCACAATACACACCATGGTATAATTTATTGACTTAATAAGTGTTGACATTCTTTATGCCTGATTTTTTTTTTTTTTTGCCATTCTGACAGTTCTGATAATGATCCTTCGTCTTGCCAGTATGTTTCTGCATTTGAGGAGTTTATTTGAGTTTCTTATGGCTCCCTTTACTCCTTTGGACTGGGTGACTAATATGCCTGTTGCCTCCTGTTCTGGGCCCAGCTGACAGTTTATTTTATTAGTTCGAAAGCTGTGAAGAAGATGTTTGGTTACTCCTGTCCTACTTCTTCCACTGATGCCTCACCTCCCTTACTAAATACCAACATTCACCTTGGCATAGAACAAACAAACCTTCACATGTAGGTGTGAATGCTTGAGATGATAAAAAGAAATGGAAAATGAGCCCGCCACAACTCTTTCAACGAGGAGGACAGCTTGAACATGATTCAGATGCTCCATCTTCTCAGGAGTCTGATAATGGACTTTGCAGTCTTTGGGTTCCCCTTCAGAAGTCATCTTTTTTTGTGGAGACAGTGCATTTTATGGGAGACCTTTTCATTTCACCTACAGGGGATCCATCATCTCCAGATAACTGATGCTGAAAATGATAAAGGTCCCAGATTCAGAGTGACATTCCCATCACTTTGATACTTTCCAGGATTTTTAAAAGCTAATAGCCTGCGTCTGTTTTCACAGGTATCAGCTTTAGAAAATGCTGGCAGGTTTAGATAGGATTTATACAGCAAATATAAGATAAATCTTGGCATTTTGTGTGATTTTTATTAATGTGTGATGAGAATGCTTGTAACTTTACTACTTGATAAAATTCAAGGCTACAAGTATTGCAAAAAGTGTACATGTGATGTAGTTAATTTCTTGGAGTATTACATTTTTTAGCCTGTATGGCTCTATATGAATATATTCCATTTTAAAGCAAATTCAGAAAGAATGTGGCTTGTTTGAAGCAGTAATACTACTACGCAGCTACATGCTCTAGGGACCTAAACCTTGTCACAACAATAAACAGAACATGCTGGAGGGATAGATTCCTGTCCCAGAGACTTCCCATACTCTGGAACAAACTACCTATCTATATCAAACAAAGCTCCTCATTAGCACTCTTCAAAAAAAATCTTGATGATTGGATGGGAGATAGGAAATTCATCCCAAGGATCACTTCTGTGGCTCTGCTCGACAGGGGCACAGGAAAATAATTTTCTTGGGTGGCGAAAGCCAGGGTACCTTTTTGGCTAGGTTTATATAGGCCCTAGGCCAATAGCCTAGTACCTACAGCAGCGGCCTTAGGTCAGCTGGTGCTCTAGGCAAAAGGGCTCCACGGCGCCCCCCCACACCACCCAGGTGCCCCCATCCAAGTCTACCTACACCAAATAAATACTGGAAAAGTGCCCCTGCTACAGTGGTGCCCTAGGCAGCCGCCTAGTTGGCCTATGCCTAAGGCCGGCTGTGAGTACCTACCTATGAACCTATTTAGTTATAAAAACTTGTGGATAAAATTAAACTGCATACATTAGAAAGTGTGAGATCTCTGGAGGCACAGAGTAGGTTTAATAGTTTGGCTGCTACTTTGCAGGCCTTCAAGAGAGTTACTGAGATGCGACAGTGATATGGTTGCTTCCAGGTGCCCATTTAGTTACAACGTCCCTCAGAAATTTCTGACACTTAACCTGACACTTAACCTGAGTTGCAAGTATTGTTGATTATCTGTAGGATTTTAAAAGATGATGGAGGGTCTTTTTGAAAAATTATTTCGAAGTTAGCTAAGGCTTTGCTTTAGTCAGCAGGGTTGCCTTCCAGAAGACCTGTTCTTTGGCAACACTATGAACCTAATGTGACAGTTCTTTTAAGTTTGGCTCCAAAAATATATCACATTTCAAGAAAAGGTGCTCCAGTTTGCTGAGCTTTTAAGAGCATAGATCCCTGGTGATACTCACTGTTCTTCCAGGATTAGATGACACTTTTTAATTGGCACTCTGAATCCATGTTCCCAGCCTCAGAGAAAGCAGATACCATAAAGAGCAAGAAGAAGAATGTAAGTACCTCTGCAAACACCCTGTGGCAGACCCAGTGGCTGTCTCTCTAAACGCTGTCTGAGGATCAAAGCTAGATCTATGTCTCTGTGGTAACAATACCTGCAGAAGAATGTTTTAGAGGAGGAATGATGTTTAAGAGAAAAGAGGAATTGAATAATTTATGTAATGTCGCTTAGATTACACATCATATATACTGTTATGTATCCTATAATGTGTGTAAGTGTGAATTATTAATCTGGTTTGATTACTTTTATGTAAAAATAAGTTTGCCTGCCTCACAAGTGTTAATTCATCAAAGGTGCTTTAAAAAAAAAAGGTAGAGCTAGGTCTCCATATGTTTTCTAATGATATGGAAAGTAGAATGATGGACTATTTGGCAAGAAGGTGTATAACTCTGCCATTTTAACATTCAGCCCAATTTATTCTTCAGCACATACAATGAGGAACCAAGAGGAAATCCTCACACAGATTGAAGATATGGTTTTGTATGTCCTGAACAAAAACCTAAAGGAAAATTGAACATGCTCACCTTGACCAGTTTTATAGTAGGCATAAATTATATAAAACTGTGGTTATGATGCTGCAGATGCCTGAAACAGCCACTGTGACAGCCCTTAGAAGGCATACCTGGACAGGATGGCAACTAAGAGCAATTTCTGGATGCACGTGTGGTTAAGGATCTGGTCTTTCAGTCACCCTCCCAAGAGGTTTTTTAAATGCTTGGAAAAGAAAGTAAAAAAAAAGATGCAGTCAGTGAAAACGTCTTTTCAGTATCCCATCCCCTACATAACAATTCAGTGGCCTTTCTGTAGAAGGTAGACCAGGGTACAACAGTTTAAGCAAAGAAAAGTAGTTGAGAAAGAGCAGTCTTTGAGAGGCAGCAGGGACAAACAAAGGCAGTAAAGCAAGGGGGGAGGGGAGGAGAATGGTAGAACAATCTTGTATCTCTTGAGTATTCTTGTTATTATTGACCCTCCCATTGGCCTCTGTCTTGTGCATAAGGCTGATGAACTTCAAAGCCATCTGGTTCTTCCTGGTCTCTGACACATTGGTGAGAGGCATTATCTCTCAAGATTACATGCTTGGGTAATGGTATGCAACAAATACAGCTCCTTGTGAGAACCAGAAAGGGCTTCAGGACAGCAATAAAGCTTCTAGAAATGCTTGGTGTATAAGCACACTTAAATACCAGCTAAGGTTTCAGAGGATGTTAATAAATACTGGCTGATAAAGGAATAAGTGTACAGTATATGAATAATTTGTCTGGGAAGCAAAGAACAAATATGGGCATATGCAAAATATGGTTTACTTTTACAGTGATGTTTATCCGAGATCTGCTGTTATGGAAAGTGTCTTACACAACTATACTGTTTACAGTATTTGTTTATTAATTGGTAAGTGAACTGTTCTTTCTGTTACCCTTTCCAGTCATGACTTGGACCTGGTTCACAACAGCAAGACTAAATGCAGTATATATGGATGCATTAGAACAATTGCTCAGTCAGAATTTTTTTTTTTGGGGGGGGGGGGTGGAGGTTGGGGGTTGTTGAGGCTGGAGAAACCCACACAGACCTTGTTGAGAACTGAAGCTCAGTCCTCAGGTCTTTGAGGGAAGGTATCTTAATCAATGAACCAGATCATCGTCATTCTTGATTTACATTCAGCTCTTTGCTAGTGGCAAGGAGATGAGTAAGTGTGGAGGATGAACGCGGTTGCATAGTCTCGTGACATAATAGAATGCATTATCAGAGGCTCAAACCTTTTCACAAGCATGGAAACCTAAGGAAAAAATGCTAGATACTGATTGATGGAAGGAATATACTCAGCCATAATCCCCATCATGGAACATCGTCCTTGTAGGTAACCGGAACAGTAAGAATATATATCTATTTATTATATTTATTTTATTTAGTATTATTTACTTTTCAGTGCTGTGGGCTTGTGTCTTTAATAACTAAAAATTGATCGATTTCAGTTGGGTCTATATTAGAATCTCAAAAGGACTAAACCGCGAACGCTAATATGAGTGAAAACGGCGGACATCGAAGGGGTCTTTTGGGATCACGGTACAGTGGAGATTGGTATATTTGCCCTTTCCTCACTGTGGTGCGATCTCGGAGTTGGAATATATAGTTGGGGGGGGGGGCAAAGCCCCCCACAATAAGGAGTTAGATGTTTTCCGTTTTCGCAAATATGAGCATTTGCGGTTTAGTCCTTTTGAGATTCTAATATAGACTCTTTCAGTTTACTATCCTGTGTATTTAAAATGCACATGTTTTAACACTGTTTTCATGAAACACTAAGAAATGCTGTCTTTAGAGCCTAGTAATGTACTTTGGAACTCATATTTATTTGCTTTCTCTTCAGGTTATGTCTCGATGGGAACAGTACCTTAGCAAAGTACGGCCTAAAGGTGGAAAGACAGTTGATATTACAGCAGTTTCAGAGTTCTTTCCTTTCCACAAGTATTTTGCAAATGCACCTCAACCCATTTTTAAAGGTCAGTCATTGGAAGAAGATATGGAAATTGCTGAGGGCTGTTTTCGACACATTAAGAAAATATTTACTCAGCTTGAGGTAAGGTATAATATATTTTCTGTAGTCTGACTCTTGCTTAGAGTTCAGAAGGACTAGGTTGCTTGGCTGTAGCATCAGCATGGCTATGGGGCTGTCACTTACAGTGGGCTGTTGTTTAGTATGGACAACAGGGTTTTCTGTACCATTGGCCTTAGTGTATTAACCATTTGGATTGTCTATCATAGTAAATGTTGTATGCTAGTGTATATAAAGTCATTCAAAGGAGTCACACAACCTTTCAGATGATTCTCTTGAATGAGATGTAAATCACTCAGTACTATATATGAATTTCATGTTAGATCATGCCACAAACTGAAACAAGCTTTTTTTTACTGTCTCATGACAACACTATCCAGAGTGATATGGCTCGAAACAAAAGTTATTCCATATGGTAGGCAACTCCCCCAGCTGACTCCCAGGCTCTTACTCTCCACCAGAGGTCATACAGACAGCTGTTTCCCTGATCCCTCCCCTGGAATAAGAGAGCTAACCACTGGCTGTGTCATTCTAGTCCCCTGACCAACCCTAGCAACGATCTGAGTCAATTGCCAAAAGCAGACTGCAGACAAAATAGACGGAGACCCTGCCTTTGGGTCTGTACTGGTTATGTTTATAGTTGGTAAAAGATCACTAAGGAAAAGTTGAACTGGAATATTTTAACACTGGTTTGACACAACAGTGTAGTGAAACCATAGTATAGGGAAACTGTAGGATGTCAAAACCTGTTGAAACTTACTTTTCCATTCTCAACATCTTCTCTGCTAACCGTAGCCACTTCAGCTTGCAGCTTACATTGAACACTACTGAAGAAATCTTTCACCCAGTAACATTCTCACAACTGGCATGACTTCAGTACCAGTGTTTCTGGTGTTCCAGTTGGCTCAGACTAACTTTGCCACCTCAGACATCTGCAACCCCAACGCTGACTGTCTGTACAACAGCATGATAGCAGAGTGGAAGAAACTGTAACCCACAGAGTTGTCCACACCTTTCTGTCAGCTAAACTATAACGAATGAGTGCCCATCTCAGCATGAACATTCATTCATTCATTTACCAACCACTAGAGTGACAGCATAGCTATACCTGGTAATTGTTCATTCTTCATCACGATGGACAGCGCCTTCCCTGTTAAGAGTAAAAAAAACAGTTTAACCTTTTAGACTGTAGGTACTGCAAAACAGATTTTAATCTGTAAGCCTTCTAATGAGCAAATATTCTTTTTGCTTGAAGGTAGCAGCTGTTCACTCTAGCCAGGTGTCCACTTTCTGGCAACTAGGCTATCCAGGAACTTTTCTGACTTCAAATGATTCCCCTCTCCTGACTGCCTGTCTTAGTGGACACAGAAAGAAAAGGTTGTCTCCTTCAGCTGCAGATTACTACAGCACTCCTTCTAGATATTCATAGATGCTGCAGCAAAAGAAAGTCAAGTAATAAAAACTTCACTTAGTATCTATGTGTCTGTTGAAGAGGTGAGTAGGCTGGTCAAGGAAACCCTTTTTAAGCATGACTCCTGCATGTTTAACAAGTAAGCAGAATTTCGTATGAAATTCAAAGTAAGCATTAACAATGACAGAGTTATGAGTACACCGAGAATCCCAGTAACATGCAACAAGATGTGATCAAACTAATGTAGTGCTTAACAACTGCTATTGAAGCTCTGCTGAAAGTGTGAATGGTTTGATGACATCCTGCAACATTTTACAAGGGTTTTCCTTTTCTTTAAATGCTGATATTCAGTGAAACGTTTTTGTCACCATTACCCCCTTATAAGACTCACTTGAATGGCTTGCATATTTTTCTCCAACTATCACACTGTAGCTGTATCACTCCCTTTCTTCACACAATCTTAAAGTATGTTTCACAGTTCCTCTGGCAGCATGAGCCACTTATCTGCTAGTCTGACTGAGGGATTTTCAAAGTTGTTTGTTTTTTTCCTGCTGTGTTCGTGAAATCGTTAGACTAATAACTAGTTATGTAATACATAAATGAGCAGAGGAAGTAAGAGATCATTCCCAATGTGCTGGAGGCCTTGACGTTATGGACCTACATGATAGAGAATAGTTTGAGTTGGTGCTGCACCAGTTTCCTAATTAGAAGAATGTGACAGTACACTTTCTGAGCTTCTGCCTTTCACAAGCAAAAGAGTAGGAACTTCTGAATTCTGTGATCCAAAATCTGCTTCATGTCTGCTGTCTTCCCGATTCAAATCTGTTTGCTTCCAGATTGAGTGGAAAGTTGCAGGATTTTTTTTTCCATCTTCGCCCTCTCCTCACCTGACCCCTTCTTAGCAGCTGGCTACTTCCCAGTTTAGGCATCTTCATAGCTTTGAATCCCCCATCTGCACCTTTCCAGACAATCCTAGATGTGACCCTTTGTTGGTGTGAGCCCCATGTTGCCTTAGGATGTCTACCTATAGATAGATGGGGGAGTTGCAGATGAGAAACAAAGCCTCACCATTATTACGTCAGCCCTTCACGGTTCATGACTGCTAGAGCACCTTTTGTAATAATGATGATACTGTGCCTAGTGGGTGATGCATACACCCACCAAATACAGGACTTTGGTGCCCCCCCCCCCATTTATAGAGGTTGGCCTGCTAGACAGGCAGCAGAATTCCTCAAATCATCCCCCTGAATTGGAGAGCTGACTCCTCATCGCTTCATCCTGTTCGACCCCCCCCCCCACCAGCTTGACCCTACTATAGTATCACAGTATAATACTGGCTTTGAACCTAAGGGGCCCTTTTAAGGCTAGACATTCTTCCCAATAAAACTGGATAGGTGTTTGCTCTCAAGGGTTTTGTGGAGGTATATATACTTGGACATGGGTGACCAAGCATTTACAAGCTTCCTGTCTCTAGCAGAGACATAGGTGCCAGACTAGGGGTATATTTATGGTTCCCCATTCACTGATATAAATTTCGCTTGAATAAGTGCAGGGAAGAACTCTGTTTCACATAGATAAGAAGCCTATTCCAGAGAAGGGGCAGCCACTGAGAGAAATACCTGCCCTTCCAGCATGTCCTTTTTATGTTGTGGGCAAGGTTTCGGTCCCTGGATCAGATGTTCCTGATGCTATTTGTTTTACACTGTGCAGCAGTTCCATTTGGACTGAATCTGAAGATGCTTTTAGGCCAATCATAAATCACCTCTCAGTAGTCTGTAGGAGACAGTATAAGGAAAAGACTTTGAAGCAGTCCACATAATACTAGTTTTCCTCACTATTTTATTATTATTAATAATAATATTATTATTGTTATTATTATTATTCCTTTTAGTTAAGAATCTCTGAGGATGTTCCAGTTGTTGCATGTGCCTGGCCAGGTATGTACCGAAGAGGATATTATACCCTATGATTGGTCTTATAAGAGCAGAGTACAATGAAATGACAACATGTTTGGACCTAGATGACATAACCCTGCTTATAAGTGGTACAGTATAGAACAGAAAACATTTTTTAAAAATAAGAAGCAACTGGTGAATATTATTCCTTTTAGTTAAGAATCTCTGAGGATGTTCCAGTTGTTGCATGTGCCTGGCCAGGTATGTACCGAAGAGGATATTATACCCTATGATTGGTCTTATAAGAGCAGAGTACAATGAAATGACAACATGTTTGGACCTAGATGACATAACCCTGCTTATAAGTGGTACAGTATAGAACAGTGGTGCACAACGTCTGTCCTGGGGGCCAAATCTGGCCCTCCACGCAACGCCAACCGGCACCCAGAGAGTAACCAAAACATTTTTTTAAAAAAGTGAAAAAATACTATGCCTTACTCCAGTCTTGCAAACTTTACAGCATGTGCTTACTTACCTAATTGACTGCAGTTGCACACACTTCTAATTTTAGCCACGGAAGTAACTATTCTTTTTTGTTTATAACTTATAGTCTGTAAACAGTAGTAACTTTATGCAAAGGTTTGTAATAAGTCATGGCTGCAAGCCAGAATAAAGTTAAATGCAAAGTTGATGTAGAAAACAGGCAATTCCATGACTGCTGTCTTAAGTAAAAATGCCAGTCATCTGTACCCAGGGTTGCTAGATGTCCCTGTTTGAGCGGGACTGTCCCGGGATCAGCAGCTCGATCCTGAGTCCTGCACTGCCGGTTAAAATCCCAGCGAAACAGACTCCACTTTTTTTTTGATTGGCCTGTATGCAAGCCAATCAAAAACATTACAAAACTGAGCTACTTCTGTTTAATGTTAAACTGCCTGATGTTCCACATTGAACAGAAGAGGGTCCGCTGTGCGATTATTTTGATTGGCTCATATACCAGCATATGGGCCAATCAAAAATCGTCAAACACGGACTTGTGTTTAATGCAGAACTGCAATGTACGTATTAATAAAATTTTTTTTTTTTTTTTTTTTTTTTTTTGTTCTTCACTTAGTGTGAAAGACCTTTTCTTTTTGTCCCAACCTGGCCTGTCAGAAATCTGGCTGTACCTATTGTTAACTCATAACGACTTACTATGTTTTGAGGTGGCCAGCAGATGCATTAAGAATTCGTGTAATGGCCTTCCCCACAAAAATGTTTTGCACCAGTGTTATAGAATGATTTCCTCACTACAGTAGGCACATGATGGTCAAATTCCAAATCACTGTCTACATGCATTCTCAAATCCTGACTACAGAGTAGGGTATATTGTCACTGTAGTAGTTTGCTAGGGTGACTATTTTTCCGAAAGATGACTTTAATGCAATTTTTGACATTGAGCTTCAGACCATGACTCTGGCACCCATTATTAGTTGGCTTTAGGACTTTATCGAGGATATTTATGGCTTGGGGGATTCAGTGACTGCTGCCAGTTTGCAATCATCTGCCCTCTATGTTAGCCTTGACATCTGAGAATAGATGCCAAACAGGAACAGACCCATCACTGAGCCCTGAGTTACCCAACTAGTGACCAGCCTTTTTGTGGTGGAAGACTACCCTATTCTAATTTCTTCAGTCCTATCTGTAAGCCGGCTGGCTATCCAGTGGGTGATGTAGAGGTTTATACCTAGTTTAGTGAGTTTTTCTACATTGCCCAAGTCAGGTATTGTGTCAGATGCCTTGGCCAGGTTGAGGTAAGCAGTATGCACCATTTTTCACTCATCCATTGTTTGGGTGCCCTTCTCAAAGAAGTTCACCAGGCTAAGTAGGCAAGACCTGTCTTTGGCAAACCCAGACAGATTTGGGTCTCGTGTTTGTAGGTTACCTGTATCATCATTTAGGATATCCATGATTATTCTGTCCATAGTTTTGCATATGTTCTTCGTGTTTCACTGTTGCAGTCATTACATTTGGGTTATCTTCTTGCAGGTAGCCCTCAGTCGGCCTGATTAACAAAGTCTTGGGTCCTGCGTCGGTTGCTGTCCCTTCTTCCATGACGTCAGGGGTATAAAACATGCAGCCGATGCCATTACATCAGTCTTTCTTGCCATGCAGTGCCCGAAGCAGAAGCAGTTCACAAGTGCCAGTCGGCCGACTCCTGTAATTTTCATTTACAAGTTTCAGAACTGAAGTCTTCAACTAAAGCTAAGTATCCCGGTGGGGAAACTTTTTCTTGCTCCTTACCGATGTCAGTAAAAGTTAATAATTGCATTACTTGTGGAAAGCGAATACCTCATAAAGACTTTCATTCGTACTGTACTCCTTGCCTAGGCCCTGACCACGACGTACCTTGCTGTCGGTTTTGTGCTTTATTTAATCAGCGCACTATCTGTCATCGGTATATTGTCACCTCTAAATATTTCGGTTCTCGGTTTAATTATCCAGAAATGTTGTCGGTTAGCCATCCGACTACCGGGATTCCTAAAAAACGCAAAGATAAAGACAGAGACAGGCCGCCAAGGTCCAAAACTGCCGAAGCTTCTCCTAAGCCAGTCGCCAGTTCGTCGGTACTCAGTGAGGTGCTTTCGCAGCCCCTGATACCCGCTACTTCTGATTCACAGGCCTCTACTGAGACCCATTCGAGTCCATTATGCCACAAGGTACTTCAACTATGGAACCCGCGGATGTCTCTACCTTGGATGGGTCTGGAGCCACTGTGCAGGCACCGGCTTCTGAGGGTGTATTCAGGCCTACGGACTTGCATATTAAACCAACGTCTCCTTCTCTTAGGCCTAAATCCTGAACCATGCCTAAAAAATCGACGCCCAGGCCTGTAGGCCTAAAAAACAAGTGGTAAGAATGGCTGAAGACCTAATAACTCTAATCGGGGGTAGCCAACCCCCCCCCCCCTTTTAAGAGATCTAGGACTGAAGTTGACCAGGATTCTGTTTTTTCTAATTCTTCTGATGATCTGGATTTGCCCTTGTCTACTTATGAAGATTCTGATGCAGAGGACTGTATTCCCTCTGCTTCCCCTCCAGAGGATTTTTCTTTTGGTGAAACCTTACATACTCTAAGGGAGCATTTCCACTGGGAAAGCCAGGATTTTTCTGATTCAAAAAAGAGGCTCAGGGATTTCTTACTCCTGCCTTAGCATAGGCCTTTAGCTATTCCTCCTGTACTAGACATTGTTGTTGATGCTTTTTTGGAATCTACTTTGGCCCCTGATTCCTTGACTTCTGCTCCCAGAAAACCTGACTGATACTACAGGGTCCCTGAGTCACACAAGTTCCTTTTTAAAAATCCTGTTGTGGATCCAGAGACTATTTTACAGGGGCCCAAGGGCATTAAGGCTTCTACTGCTAAAAATCCTACCCCTTCTGATAGAGACTCCAGGGCGGTGGATAGATGGGGTAAGAAGGTTTACACTTCTGCAACCTTGGCCATTAGGGCTTTAAACTGTCAGTTTCATATGTTAAAGTATCAGCAACATGTTATTGGATTGCTTAAACAGAAAATGATGATGATTCCTGATTGCGTGGAAAATAAAGCATTGCAGGATTTAATGCATTCTGCAGAACAGGATGGAAAACATACTTTTTTGCACTGTGGTTTTGATTCATTAGAGGCCTCTTGCAGGGCTGCTGTTACTGGGTCTGTTATCAGAAGGCATGCTTGGCTTAAGGAGCAATCTTTACCTGATCATGTTAAAGCTAAATTGTTGGATGCTCCCTTAAATCAGGGCCGCCTGTTTGGCAACAAGGCTGAGAAAGTTCTTAAAAAGATGGAAGATGAAGCTAAATCTATGCAAACTGTTAAATATTTCTTACAAGTTCAGCCTCCTAGATTTAGTAGACACTGGCCCACTAAAAATTGGTCCTTTCCAGCCCCTTCCAGGTCTTCTCAAACCAAACCCAGACACAGAAGAAACCCCAAGTTTCAGTCCCAGGGGACACACAGGACTAAGCAGTGGGGGGCTCCCACTTCCAAATCTGGGAGTAATAAGACTCCCCCCTATGGTAAACTGCCTCATTGACTTCCTTTTAAAATTTCCAAGCACTTATCAACTGACTGTCCGTTTGGGGAAAGATTGCTCTTCATGCAAAGAACTGGGAGCTCATTACCCAGAACAAATGGATTTTAAATATAGTGTCCCCGGGGATACAGGTTTCACTTTCACACATTGGCAACACCAAACGGGTGACCGGACCTACCCCCAAATCAGTGGGCAGAGGCCCAAAAATAAGTACTTTCTCTCTTGAGCATGGGGGCTATTCATCTGGTACCAGAAGAGGAAAATGAACAAGGTTTCTACTCGAGACTTTTCCTGGTACCCAGAAAAGACAATTCATGGTGTCCTATCCTGGACCTGTCTACTCTAAACACCTTTTTGGAGATTCCAAAATTCAAGATGCTGACTCTTCACCAGTTGCTTCTTATGCTAGGCAAAGACGCCTGGTTGGCAACACTAGATTTAAAAAAAGCATACCTGCACATCCCAATCAGGGAATCTTGCAGAGAAGATACCTTCGCTTCAAAGCAGGCTACACGCACTATCAATTCTCTGCACTGCCCTTTGGCTTATCTACTGCGCCCAGGGTTTTCACATATTGCCTAGCTCCAGTTATTGCATTTTGCAAGCAAAGAAATATTCAAATATACCCATACCTGGACGATTGTCTAATTCAGGCAGAAAGTCAGGACATACTTTTGAAGCATCTGGCCTTTGTACAAAGGGTTCTGACTTGTCTGAGATACACCATAAATGAAAAGAAATCTCACCTGGTACCCTGTCAGCAAATTATATTCCTGGGAGCAAGCTTGAATACAACTTCCCAGATGGCTTACCTCACGCCAGAGAAACAAAGTCATTTGACAACCTACTTCAAACAAATGGCCACAAAAATCCTGCTATCTGCAAGACAAATACTGCAAGCCTTGGGGTTCATGGCCTCCTGCATTCTTCTAATTCCATATGCAAGACTGCATATGAGGAAACTACAGTGGTATCTAAAAAGCCTATGGTGTCAACATTCCCAGGCTGTAGAAGCAATGATTCCTATCATACCTGCTTACCCCTAGAGCTCCTTTGGTGGGCAGAGGCCTGCCACCAAAACAAGGGACTACCTTTCACACCACCCCCTGCCACCCAAACCCTAACAACAGACGCATCAGACTACGCATGGGGGGCTCACCTGGCAGGGAAGTGCATTCAAGGCAAATAGAACCCAAGTCAAATGCACCTGCATATCAATCAAAAAGAAATGTTAGCTGTACAGAAGGCTCTGACAGCCTTCAAGGACTACATTCTTCCAGGACAGCTAATGGTAAAGACGGACAACACCACTGTTATGTGGTACATAAACAAGCAGGGGGGTCCACATTCTTACCCCCTCTGCAGACTAGCTATGGCATTGTGGATCACAGTCTTGAGCCACCAAGTGCACCTACAAGCTCAATTCCTGCCAGGAAAGTTAAATACACTGGCAAATGGACTAAGCAGAAACCTCATGGACCCACATGAGTGGAAACTGGAACCAAGGATTTTCAACATGTTGACAAGCAAATGGGGGAGCCCAGATATAGACCTATTTGCCTCTCCCCAGAACTACCAATTGGACAAATTTTGCATGAGGACTCCCCACAAACAAGCCTGGAAAGTGGATGCTCTGTCCTTCAGCTGGAAAAACCTATCAGTTTATGCCTTCCCCCTGCTGCCTCTGCTCTCCAAAGTACTACTAAAAATCAAATAGGACAAACCAAGGATGATTTTGATTGCTTCAGACTGGCCATGCCAACACTGGTACCCCCTCCTGCGCAGTATGTCACGGTTATCCCCATGGCACCTGCCTCAGACTCCTTCCCTGTTGTCCCAGCAGGAGAACCAGATTCAGCTTTTAACACTGAACCTTGCAGCCTGGCTAATTACCTAATCTCTCCTTTACCATCCCTCAGTAAACCTGTGATGGATATCATTTTAGAGGCAAGGAAGTTTAGTACTAGAAAATCTTATGCTGAAAAATGGAAAAGATTCTGTGCCTGAAACCAATCTCAAGGGATGAGCACAGCAGCGCCCAATTTACCATAGATTTTACAATACTTAACTGAGATGCTTCACAAGGGCCTGTCTTTTTCCTCCATTAAAATCCACGCCTCAGCAATTTCAGCTCATTATAACACAAAACCTCCCCTCTTCTTTCATCCATTGCTCAAGCAGTTCCTCAGAGGGGCCAAAAATTTGAGACTACCCAGGAGAGCTCCAGCCCCAGCCTGGGACCTTAACTTTGTTTTGGAGAAACTCACTCTACCCCCTTTCGAGCATGCTGCTACTGCGGACTTAAAATTTCTTTCCTGGAAAACAGCTTTTCTTTTAGCAATCACTTCAGCTAGAAGGGTATCTGAATTACAAGCCGTTATGGCAGTGGAGTCTTTCACCTCAGGACCAATCCATCCTTCATGCCCAAGGTAGTATCCAGTGTGGCTCTTAATCAGTCCATTCATTTGCCAACCTTCTTTCCCAATCCACAGAACAAAGGGAAACATATACTGCATTCCTTAGATTTGCACAGACAACTTAGATTCTACTTGGGCAGGACTAAACCTCAAAGGAAATCACAACTGCTGGTGGCATTTGCTGCAGGGGCAGAGGGGAAGGCTATGTCAAAGCAAACCATTTCTGAATGGATAGGCCATTGCATTCATTTCTGCTATAAGCACCATGGAAAACCTATCCCCCAGGGAATCAGACCTCACTCCACCAGGGCTGCATCTACCTCTACAGCCTTTCTCAGAGGCATCCCTACCAGGGACATCCTAGAAGCTGCTACCTGGAGTTCTGTACATGCTTTCACCAAGCATTATCATTTGTCAATTTTCTCTAAATCCAGAGCTGGCTTTGCCACTGCAGTCTTGAAGGGCCTTATAGCTGGTCCTAATGCTATTTAAATTCCTCCTCCCAACCATACCTTTGGGAATATAACCAAATGTAATGATTGCAACAGTGAAACACGAAGACCATAGTACAGTTGTGTACACTTACCATAAGTGTAGATGTTCGAGTGTATTCACTGTTGCAGTCCTGGTTACCTCCGTCCAGCCCCCTAACTTCTTTTGGTTATACCTCTACTTTCCTTTACTGTGCTTAAAAGTTTTTTGGTGTATTTGCTTTTTTTGTTGGAGGTATATCATTGTACTCTTGTATTTAATTGCTTTAAATGGGGCACCTGACATCTGGGGCAAGAAAAAACTGATGTAATGGCGTCAGCTGCATGTTTTATACCCCTGATGACCTGACACCATGGAAGAAGGGACAGCAACCGATGCAGGACCCAAGACTTTGTTAATCAGGCCAACTGAGGGCTACCTGAAAGCAGATAACCCAAATGTAATGACTGCAACAGTGATGACACTCGAACATCTACATTTTATGATAAGTGTACACAACTGTACTATCTAGCTAGTTAAGCTTATGGGTGGATAATTCACCAGATCAGTGGATGACATGCCCTTGTGCAATGGGATAACTGTTGCAGTTCTCCACTTATTTTACACAAAACCTGTTTGGAGATTGAGGTTGAACAGTGTTTTTAGTGGTCCCAATAGTTCATGTTTCATGCTATTAAGGGATCCTGCAATATTATCTAGATGCATTGCTGCAGTGTTTTCATCCTTGGAAAGTGCCTTGAGCACTAGTTCTGTAGTGTTAGTTGGTGGAGTTATGGGTGTGGATATTTCCTGACGAGCATCTTGCGGGGAGGGGAGTTTGGAACTAAACTTGTTGGCACGGAGATTTGCTACATCTTCCAATTCTGTATAGGTGACACCATGTACAATTAATTCAGTACATTGCCGTTAATGGCTTTTGAGGTTACAAACATAGCTGAAGAAGTCTTTGTGATTGTCTTTTGCCTGAGAGGCTAACTTTACATCAGATTTGGCTTTTGTGGACTTTTTAGTCCCCTGAGTTGCTTGTTCAGGTTGTTAATGGATTTTTACTTTGCAGGACATTGCACCTCCTAAATTTTGCCATGATTTTCTTCCTTTTCTTATACAACCCATTGATGGGATTTCACCAGGGTGGCTTCTTTTTTGATTTGATGCTGTGCATAATCTGAGTAGGTACAGTTGTTTGTATACAGCTGTTAATACAGGGTTTCTTTGAGCAATTCCACATAGCCAGTGATGTTCTCAGGGTTTAGGGGAGAGGCTTGTCACTTCTCTCAAATATCAATGACTATGCTGTGGGAATACAGGATTGCACCTTTTTCAGAGCAGACAGGATACAAACCATTAGTGGCAAAGCCAGAGATGTGGGAGTTTGAATATGTGTAAACAACTGCTGATGTAATAAGAATGAGATTGACTTCAGCCATCGCTCAGCAGACATTGAATACCTTACTCTTAACTCATTACATCTGAGTGATGCCTCCATGTGTATCTGCAGTTACCTCCTACTGCTCCTCTAGGTGTCAGATATTGCTTGTTCATATTTGCATTAATAATTCCAAAATCATGCTACATACAAAGTATCAGAATATTTTATCTTGAAGCATACATGATAGCAAACACAACTGTACTAATATTTGACCTCTGTCAATGAGTATTTATTAGAATTGTAAGGCGATAACTTCATTTTTAAAGGAACAGGCCACAACCGCTAGGAGTTAAAGATATATACTCAAAAGAGTTTTACTGGAGGGAATGAGTTAAATGTTGTCCAATCTATCTGCCTAGGGAATTTTCAGTCATTTATATCACAGCAGTCTAACCCCCAAGTGCAAACACTTAAAATGCACTTGATAACAGTACAGGCTGTCCTGTGAACTACAAAACAAAAATCCCGAGTGTGTGAATATTATGACAGGAGATTTTAGCCACGCCAAGATGAAGACAGTACTACCACACTACTATCAATATGTAAACTTTGCCACTGGGGGAGCAAATATATTAGACCAAAGTTTACGCAAATGTCGAGCAAGCTTTCGAAGCAGTTCCCCACCCACACCTAAGCAGCTTGGATCACAATTCTGTATTGCTGATTCCAGAACCCATGGTGCTAAGAGGAAAACCTTCCAGTAAACAAGTAAGGATTTGGCCAGAAGTAGCAGTCTCAGCCTTTCAAGACTGCTTCAAATGCACTGACTGGAACCTATTCAAAGAGGCTGCCATCACAGAACAGCATGCAAACCTGGTTGAGTATACTGAAACAGTAGTGGGGTATATCACTAAATGTGTCGAGAACGTGACCACCTTGAAGGACGTACCAATAAGGGCAAACCAAAAACCATGGCTGACTAGCAAAGTCTATGAGCTACTGAGAGCATGTAATGCTGTCTTCAAGTTTGGAGATAAAGATGCCCTGAAAGTTACCAGGGCTAACCTGAACAAAGGAGTAAGAGCATCAAAACGTGGTCATGGGCTAAAAATACAAAAACGCTTCACAGATCAAAATGACCCTAGGTAGCTGTGGAAGATCATCCAGTGCATTACTGATTACAAACCTCTGTCAGCACAATGTGTAGATAATATGGACTTTCTAGACAAACTTAACACCTTCTTCAGGAGATTTGAGGAGACAAACAACACCTCACCAAATAAACTACCTGTGACATCTGGCCAATATCCCACCGGACTGCTAATAATTAATGGTACATCCCCCACTGTTCTGGGTCAGTAACTGAGGAGCTTCAATCCTTACTACTGATTCCAGTATGAGACTGTCACTTAAACAGGAGTAATATTTCACAATTTTTCCCTAAGAGCACAACAGGAAGATGCTCAATAATCTGGGACTGGACTGTATACTTCTGTCCACCCATAATATAACTCCTTATTATACACTTCAGAGCAATGTGTCCTAGTTTAAGACCTTTGATACACTCACACTCAAAATAAGTTTAAATCAAACACTGCTGGGAAAGTGTGATACAGATTTCCAGCTGTTTCCCTTCCCCCTAAATACTACGGTAATGCTGCCACCAATCAGAGTGTCTTCAAGCCCTTCTAAGGGAGTGTCCAATTATGAAAATGAAATATCAAAATAAATGATATCTATGACCAGAGCAGCCAGGCCTTCGAGCGGACCTGGGGAGTATCAGACAGGTATAAACACTCTCTAATCCCTAAAAAAAAACACTGATTTCCAACCACAAAGTAAAGCAATGAAAAACATTTAATAATAATAAGTAAAATGATTAGAAGAATGTAAATCGATAATTTTCAATAAACACCAGAATTCAGTCACCAGAAATGTAAAATAAAATTGTACGATAGAAGTCCATCATTCTAGAAAAACTCTATTTGAATAACTAAACTTTCCTAATCTAACTGGAGAATACTATCCCTGATCTAATCTAAAGCATAACAGCAAAGCAAAGACAGGCTTACAGTTTTTGGTGCGTTTTCTTTTCTTCGGGTATCACTGCACAGCACTGTAACTGACTGCTGCTCAGCACTTGACTAAATGTACAGCTTAACAGTCTCAAGACTGCTATTTTTTTTTAAATAACAGTCAGCTGTTTGAAAAAGTTCTTTTTCCTGTCAATCTGCTGTTCAGATAATCACCTAGAAACCAGGAACATTCTAATGACACCACCTACTTTTCAGCTGATTCTCCACAGTACTTTAGAATCTCCCTGTCAAACACACACAATTAGAAATGTATCAAAACACTGACAGATTCTTTAAACATTCTGTTTAAACAGGGAAATACTTCACATTTAAAATCATTATTTACATTTTCACAATTAGACAAGGTGGCATACAATGCAAGTTAATCTAGGAATATACACAAATCTCCTGTCAGACATGCTAACACAGATGACAGTGTTTTCATTTTCTTCACACTACTCATGGACGGGGATGCCACACTGCTATGTCTCAGCCTGCAGGCAGTCCCAAAGAACTTAAGAAAAGTCTACCCATGTAATGCAGCAGGTCCTGACATGATTCAGGGTCGTCTACTCAATGACTGTGCAGGTCAACTGGCACCTGTCTTCACTGATATCTTCAACAAAACTCTCAGACAGGCTAGTGTGCCAAGATGCTTCAAGTCTGCCATCATCATAAAAGAAGTCATCCCCAGTCACATTAAATAACTGTCAACCCATCACACTCACACCAGTGGTGATGAAATGCTTTGAAAGGATGGTCAAAGAGCATATATCATCTTGTCTGCCTGCATCTTTTGATCCTTTACAGTTTGCTCACAGACCATATCACTCCACTGTGGACACTATATCCATGGCACTACATCACACCTTGAACCATCTTGAAGGCAAAAATTGCTATGTACTTATGCTGTTCATAGAGTTCAGCTCAGCCTTCAACACTGTAGTATCACAGCAGCTGTTGTCCAAACTAAGTCAACTAGGCATAGAAAATACACACTGTAGTTGGTCCTCAACTCTCTGACAGGCAGGCACCAAACCATTCGGGTTGGCAGGAACCACTCACGATGCATCACCTTGAACATGGCCCCGCAAGGTTGCATACTAAGTCCACTTCTCTTCACAATACTGACCCATGACTGCTCTGAAAACATCAGACAAATCACATCATCAAGTTTGCCAACGATAACACAGTTATTAGCCTCTCAGAAGTGACGACAAGGGAGCATACAGAGAGGAAGTGAACCAACCCACCAGATGGTGCACTGCCAACAACCTAGCACTAAAAGTTGACAAAACAAAATAAATAATTGTTGACTTCAGGAGGAAGTAAGGGTCCGATGCACTCATCACCATCAGTGTTATGGCAGTGGAAAGGGTAAAAAGCACCAAATTCCTAGGTGTGCACATCAAAGATTACCTAAGCTGGGCAACAGACACCTCCAGACTTGTAAATGGAGCCCAACAATGTCTCCACTTCCTCCGGAGACAATGCAGAGCAAACATCTCCTCCCACATCCTCATGATCTTCTACAGGGCCATGATGGAAAGCATACCAGCATCATTGCAGTCTGGTATGGAAACTGCTCATACGCAGATCACAAGCCATTAAAGAAGGTTGTATAGCAGGCCAGGAAAATCGCAGGTTCAAATCTCCATTCTTTACAGGACGTTTACTCTTGCAGATGCTGTGGCAAGGTCATGAAACTAATAAGGGACAAATGTCATCCTGCACATGGACTGTTCCACCTCCTGACTTCAGGAAAACTATACAACAGCATCAGGTGTAGAACATCAAGATTCAGGAGTAGTTTCTTTCCACAAGTGATCAGACTGTTGAACAACTAACCTTAACAATGTCAACACTCCCTCAGTTTGTGAGAACACCATAAGTGCAATACAATTGTCTACTGTTGTAGAATGAAATTATTCTGTTTATCTAAGTTATGCAATCTGAACTAAATTATTACTTGTATAAGTGCAGGAGCTGTGGATTATGCTATGCTATCCTATCTCACAAATGGTGGTGGTAAGTTATTTGTGTGTATTTATATCTGTTTGTGTCTTTTGGCTTTTCCCAGTTAGGGGTTGCCACAGCGGAACTCCAGTCCGCTAATGATTGGCAGTTGATTTTTTACGTAGCAGCTTGCCAGGCCTGACGCACTGTCTAGAATTTCTTCCGTTATATGCATCCTTTACCCTGTTATGAAAATGACAATAACGTTTACTTTTACTTTGACTTAGAAGTAGGAAATATGACCTAGAATAATTCCTTAAAGTTGCAGGGTTAACCGGTGTCCCTGGTTTTACCTTTATTTCAAAAGACTTCTTTGAGAAGGTCACCAAAGCAATGGATGATGGCAAAATGGTTCACACTGCTTACCGTGACCTGGCCAAGGCATTTGACACAATAACCCACTTGGGCTTTGTTTTCAAACTCAAGAGGTTAGGTACAAACTGTTATGTCACCTGGTGGATAACCAGCTGGCTCACAGACAGGACCCAGGAAGTGAAAACTGGGGAGTACACCTCTACAAGAAGGCTAGTTACAAGTGGAGTCCCTCAGGGATTGGTCGTGAGACCACTCCTTTTTGGCATTTACTTCTCTAAAGTTAAGGCCAATGTCAGTGGCCTTTGGCTGACTAAATTTGCAGATGACTGCAAATTAGGAGTTGTCATTAAATCCCACACCAACACAAATGTTTTCCAGGAAGGGCTGACACAGACATACAACTGGTGTCAGAGCAATGGACTAAAACTAAATGCCAAGAAATGCATAATAGTATCCTTCTGCAAGTCTTCCACCCTTGGTAACTGTCATATTGGCAAATGTACCCCTTAGAGCTGACCCAGTAGTCAAGGACTAAGGGACACACACACAGACAGTTGCCTTTGACCATCACGTGCCTACAGTAGTGAGCAAATCATTCTATTTTGTGCAACTTATAAACAAATGTATGGCATCTGGGCCCAAGGAAGTAATTGTTCCACTGTATTTGGCATTCATCAGACCTATTATTGAGTACAGTGCTCCTTTTAATGTGTACCTAATCAGGCATATCCAACAACTGGAACGTCCACAGAGGTTACTCACTAAAAGAATACAAGGCATAAGTAACATGTCCTATGCAAACCGCCTCAAAGCCCTATCCCTTTATTCTGTCTCCTACAGGCTGTTGAGGGAAAATCTATGCCTGGCATTCAGGGCATTGTCAGACTCCACTCTGATGGACCTCTTGCATATCTGCAAAAAAAAAAAGCATCACCAGAAATACCCATTCTAAAGACTTAAATCTTGCCTGTGATATAAGTAAGATTTGTTGGGAGACATGTATGTATTCCAGAGACTACCCCGTGTCTGGAACAGTCTCTCCATCCATATGAAGCAGAGTTCCTCCCTAACCCAGTTCATATGTAACCTGGACAATTGGATGTTGAACAGGAAATTCATCCGTGGTTTGCACCCATGTCTCTGATGGATGAATGCAGCCTGCAAATGTTTCATCTCCCAGGCCCCTGCTTCTAAATGTTTGATCTCTCAGGCCCCTGCTTACACTTATCAAGGTTACCAGAACTTGTCAGAGATTTGGAATGCATGACTAGGCTTAAAAGGTCCATTGTGGTCAGTAGCCTAGTAAACATCTATGAACCTATGAAAGGAGACAGCTTTATGGTCTGATCTTACCAGAGAAGACATTGCAGAAGGGAGGGTGCAATGTTCTGCCATGTTTGTAAGGAGCAGGTCAGGGATGTTTGCCCCCCAGTGGACATTTTATTTATTTCCAGTTTGATTACCAGGGAAGTCCACTGGGCCAAAATGACCCATTTTCAGTGGAGGCCTGGGGAGAAAAGCTCCAAGTTGCATAAAATAATTATAAGTGGTACATAGGTATTACAGATACATTATATGAAAAGTTACAATTAATACATTTGAAGTCATGCTATTTATAGAGTTCAGGGTTTTACAGTTTCATTTAAGGAGCAGTGTAATATGTGGAGTTAGCAATATAAGTATGAACATGAATAGAAGGAGAAAAGACAGAATAATGACATAGCTAATACACTCTGGTTACGCATAATTAAACATGGATGCTATTTTCAATATTTACAAGGTTGAGTTTTGTCAGAGTGGCTGTAGGTGTTATTGAGAGCATAGAGAGCCCAGGAGAAAGAGAGAGAATGCACTGGGAGCAGTGGGATTTACTTGGATTAGGTGGGGTGAAGGCAGGTACATTTTCGCTTGGAGGACAGGTATTTGAAAAGCAGGCTTTTGAATTTTTCAGAGTTTGGCATGGATCTTAGAGTAGGTGGAAGGGAATTCCATTTTTTGTCAAGTGAGTAGGCGAGAAGAAGTTTGCCAACATGATGTTTAGGTTTATTGATAGCTATTAGATTTTGATGTTCAGATCTTAGTGTTCTTTTGGGTACGTAGGGGGGAAGGAGATTAGTTAGGGCTGGACATTGAGTTGTGTGAAATATGAGTTTATGAGCAGTAGTGAGTTGGAGGTAATCTAGGTAGTTAGGGAGTTCTAGCCAATTCAGGGATTGTAGGTTAAGACAGTGATGGGTATAGTTTTTGGAGTTTGTGATGAATTTAGAGATTTTGTTGTAGCAGGTTTCTATTTTGGAGGTGATAGAGGAGGACAGATTGTTTAGGAGAGGGACTTCATATAATAAGGAAGGAAGAAGATAAGTTGTGGCCACTGTATGCCTAGTGGAGTTGGTGAGAAAGTGATTGTTCCTGTACAGGATACTTAGCTTTTGGTGGGTTTTCTTGAAATTTTGTTGAATGTGTATATCAAATTTGAGGTATTCATCAATAGTAATACCAAGTAGTTTAGCGGAGGGAACTACTTCTATAGGTGAATTGGTTTTGCTATAGACTTTGAAGTTGTTTTTGTCATAGGAGAAGGACTTTGTAGGTTGGAAAAGTAGAATCTTTGATTTATTTGCATTTAGAGAGAGGTGGTTGTGGCACATCCAGTTTTCAGTTGTTGAAAATGCTATTTGGGTTTTCTTTAGAAGTTCAGAGAGGTTTGAGACAGTGCAGATTAATGTAGAATCGTCTGCATATTGAATGATTCTGGTATCAGGAATGGCAGACTGAAAGTTATTGATGAAGATATTAAAAAGCATGGGGCCAAGAATAGATCCCTGTGGTACTCCAGTTGGGGTGGGTAGGAAGGAAGAGATGGAATTCTTCCATTTGACTGCCTGTGATCTTTCAGATAGATGACTGGAGAACCATGATATAGTGTTGGGTGAGAAATGTAGGTTGGAGAGTTGACAGAGAAGGTGTTTGTGGACACAGTATCGAAAGCTTTAGACAGATCAAGTAAAATGGTGGATACTAAATGTCCAGAATCTCGGGCTTGGTTGACAGTTTCAAGGAAAGAGAGTAGAGCGGTTATTGTGGTATGGCCTGGGCGGAAGCCATGTTGTGTGGGAGTGAGAAGGTTGTTTAGGGTCAGAAAAGGCATGAGTTGTAGGTGGATGCATTTTTCTAGGATTTTGGAGATTGGAGAGAGCAGAGAGATTGGGCGAAAGTTTGAGATGCTGGTGTTTTGCCACCTTTGTGTAGTGGAAGAATATAGGCTGAGCGCCAGAGTTTAGGGACATAAGATTCCTGTATGCATTTATTTATAATTATGCTGATTGGAAGAGCAATGCCATCGGCAGCACATTTCAGGAATGAGGAAGGGATATTATCAGGAGCATTAGAGCAAGGTTTAAGTTTGTTTTTGTATAAAGATAGTGGAGATGGGTTTTAGCTCAAACAGAGAGGGAGGGTTGCTGGGTGAATTGGAAAATGGTGAGTATGAGGAAGATGGAGTATTGTTAGGAAATGTCTTGGTGAGGTTAGAAATGGTTTCTATGAAAAATGAATTAAATTTGGAGCTTAGTTCGTGGTCAGATTTACTTGGATCAGGACAGGGGTTATTCTTTGAGCCTGGATTGAGTAGAGAGTTTAGAGAATTCCAGAAAGGTTTGGGATTTTTATTATTATATTTGGACTGGAGTGTGATGTAATAGGATTTCTTGTCCTTGGTGATTAGTTTTTTTTTGCAAATTTACGCAGCCGTTGATATTGGACAAGTGAAGTGGGCAGCTTATTGTTTTGGTAGAGTTTCCATATTTTATCTCTTTGGTGCATAATCTTTTTTGTTTCTTTGGATAGCCAAGGAACATTTTTGGCTTTTATCCTTTTTTGTCTTAGTGGGGCAGGGGAGTTTAGGGTATCTAGGAAGACAGAGTTGAAGTATTCTATAGCACTGTCAAGAGAAAGGGTGTTTAGAATTTGCCAGTTCATCTGTTTAAAAATGTTTGAGAAAGTTGTGGGGTTAAGTTTAATAACGTTCCAAGTGTGGATGTATTGGTGCTGGTGTGGGGTAGACCTGGTTGAGCAATGTATGAAGGCTGGAAGGTGGTCACTAATGGTATCAGGAATGGTGCCAGAGTTAGTTATTTGACTTTGGTCTGAGACTAGGATCCAGTCTAAGGTGGAGCCAGGTGGATTTATTTTGTTTGATCGGGTGATGGGGAGAGTCAACTGAGAGAAGTTATAGAGGTTAATTGTTAGGGAGGGAGAGGGGCTGTTGATTTTGTTCCAGTCAATATTTACATCTCCTAGGATGTATGTTTTGTCGTGGATTCTAGTAGAAGCCCATAAGAGAATTTCTTCGAGTGTAGAGATATTATTACCTGGTGAGATATATAGGGCAGTAATACAGATATTTTGTGTTTATTTAGTTTTAGTAGTCCAGCAGTTAGTTCTGTATTCTGAAATTAGGGAATTGAAGTTTCAGGGGGGGGGGGGGATTATGGTAAGGAGGTTAGAGTAGACTAGGGCAGTGCCGCCACCTTTTTTGTTAAGGCAGTCGCTTCTGATAGCATGACATCCTGAGGGTAGGATCTCAGAGTCAGAGATAGAGGGTTTGAGCCAAGGGGGACTTTTCAGCAGTAGCGTTCTGATACTAGGCAGTCTGGCAGAGTTAAGGTGTCTTCAGGAGGTGGCTGGAGTTATTCCTTTTTGCTTTGAGGCAGGAAGGGAGAACCCGGGATGAATTACTGTGGAAAAGAGAGAGACAACACTTGGGTAGAGTTATAGGTAGAAATGAGAGTGAGGGAGGAAGTCAGGTAGAGACCTGGTAGAAACAGCATTTACTGCCAGAGGCTATGATAAAAAGGAAATTAACTAAAGTATCAGAAATATTACAGAGTTAAGAAGTAGTAAAGCCAAACCTTACTATGGCAAGAGGCATAATACAGATAACTTAATGAATACACATAAAAATGTAAATAGTGGCATCAAAATGTGTATGCAGTATTCAAATGACATCAGAGAATATATTAATATTATAGAAAAACACTGGAAATTTTTAACTACTGATGGAACTATGGAGAGTATAATAGATGAAAAACCCAAATTTATTTTTAAAAATATGACATCTATAAAACAGCGTCTTTGTATTCCAAAGACAAACAATAAGAAAATATTTGCCAAACATTGTACTTTACCTTGTGGTTATTGTAATTTCTGTCAATATATTGACAGCACTGAAGAATTTAATCATCCAGATCAACATAGAAAATATAAATTTGATACCTACGCTACTTGTGATACAACTCATATTGTGTATTTAGCTTACTGTCCAGTATGTTTTAAATTTTACATAGGGAAAACAGATAGAACCCTTAGAAAAAGGATTAGAGAACACAATTATCATGCCAAAAAAGGCAGTATTGTAAGTGCTTTATCTAAACATAACACCAAACACACGTTTTGAAATTCATGGTTATAGCACGTATTTTCGAAAACGTCAGAAAAGGAGATGTAAATAATTTAACGAACAAACTGAGTCAAAGTGGATTATAAGATTAAGGGGAGATTATAGTCATGGACTGAATGATAGGGTTCCTAACAAACCTAAGTTGAAAGCTAGAAGCCTTAATAAAAAATAAAAGAAAAATCAGAAATGTATGGTAGCTCCTTATATATATATATATATATATATATATATATATATATATATATATATATATATATATATATATATATATATATACAAGCATATTGTTCTTGTAAATATAAACTTTTTATATAAAAAAAATTTTATTTAAGACTTTTTATACGAGTCATTTTAAATTTTGTATTACTAAATTTGTTTTATAATGCATATGCCTTTTAGTAGTGATTGAGTTTAGTCATGTGACTTAGTAAGCTGTTATATAAATGTTACATGTGCTTTGCATTTTGTTATACATATGATGAAGTAGCATCGCTACAAAAGCGCTCATGTTCCTGGTTTTTGGAACTTCTCTCACACAGATCAGTTTGTTTAAGAATTAAATATCTGGTAGTTGGCTTAGAGGATTAAGGAACTGTTAAGCTATTTCCTGCAGTCCGATGGTGCAGGGTTTGATTCCTTCAGCCTCCATTGCCTAACTGTGAGGCTCTGAGCAAGTTACATAACCAGACAATGCTCTGAGTCTGAAAAAGATCCATGGAGATTGGTGCTGTACCCCGAAAAACAAATATAAATAAATAAATGGTTGTCAGTAAAAATGAGACAATTGTTACATTGCCTCTGGATGCTCTTATCCACTATGCTTACTGCAGAGATAGCAGGGAAGTGCATGTCCATGACCACAGATCCTTATTTCTTGTTTTGCAGGGGGATGGTACAAGAGGGGTTAAGAGCTGGCTAGCTTGGTTGCAGTAGAAGTATAGACTACAGTCATGACTATTTGAGACCAGACTTGTGTAGGGTTGTGGTGTGCCTCTGTAGAAAACTTGATCTGAAGCTGTCAATTTTGATTAATTCCCCAACATGTGGGTTCGGATCCAATCCTCGGATCCTACTCAGACTCTTTTTTTACAGTTTGTGGATACTACAAGCTCTTGAGCTCCTCCTTTACCTTAATGCAACAGTCCCCTCTCTTTTCCCAGATTTCAAAATGGCGGTTAAGCCGTCAGGCTTTAAAAAAAAATGTGGCAAGTACAGGCATAAAATCCTGTTGTCTGATGCCTATGATTTATGTGTTTGCTGCTTGAGTCCAGACCATTTGAAGTCTTCCTGCTGTATTTGTAAAGCTTTCAATCTGTAAGCACTGGTGGACAGGAAGAACAAATTAATCATCAAGGGCCTTTTTCCTTCAACCTTTGAAAACTTGCTTAGTGGAGCTCAAACCTCCAAGTCAGATAAAAAAATGAGGTCAAGAAAAGACATTCTACCAGCTCAGATCCTCTCATTCTTCTTCGGGATCCAACTAGGGAACCACCTAAGAAAGTCTGAGAGACTTTGGATCCTAAGGGCAAGTCTTCGGATCTGACTTCGTCTCATACCAGATCTGTTTCTTCTGATCCGAAGCATCTTCTTAGACCTAGGTATATGTCTTCCTTGGATATTGTTTCCTCTTGGCTCCCATCCCCAATCCTGGAAAGGTGCCACCACTCATAATCTCCTTCCAGAGCTTCTTCCCCTTCGTCCAGAAGTTTCACAGAAGCTTATGTGGACAGAATAATGAGGAAGTTTCCCTCTGCACAAATTCAGATGGGAGTTCTCCGTGCTCCTTTCCTCACAGGTTTGAAGACCTTTACTGGTACTACTACTCCAACCATCTTGGCTTCTTCTCCTATCCATCCATCAGCTTTGGAGCTCTTGTATCTGATACTTCCTGTGCCATCTATATTGGATCTGAAGATTGGTTTATCTTTGGATCCAATATCTTCGAGTGCATCAGCTCTGAGTCTGTTGGAGCCAGACGACTCTCGTACCCTAAGCATCATTGTCTGGTCCGAGGTGTTGGAGTCGACTCCAAAGCTGTTGGAACGACCTCTGCCTCTCTGAGCCCCAGCATTCAAAAGCTCAGTTCCAACCTCTGCCTTGGGTGGTGTGCCTTCAGGTCAGAGGAAGCCACCAGTCCAAAAGCATGTCTTCTATGCTCCAACGGCTTCCATCTCCCTGGAGCATTCTGTCTTTGAGGTGGTGGAAAAAGTGTTCTCTTCTAGAGGTCAGATGGTCCCCCCCCCCCAGCCTTCGGATCTTCCCTCTGGATCCCAAATGTATTTATGCCTTGAGCTTCAACATTCTACTCTCAGTGACAGCCAGCCCAAAGTCTCCAGGCTACCCCACAGCGTATAATTATTTCTTCAGATACTTCTCTGGTACATCCTACTGAAGAAGTCCCTAGGAAGTGGAAGTGCAAGAGGAAGCACTTGTATTCCCCTCAGGAGTTGGTTGCAGAAGATACCGATTTCAGTGAAGGAGAAGGTCTCTAAGATCACCACCTGATGACGTCTCATTCAGAGACATTTTAGAGATCCTCAAACAAAAGGGTTGTTGGTCTACCAATAACCCTTCCCAAGAGGAATTGGTATTCCTAGAGGCATTTGGTTCTTACCCATCTACTTCTTGGGTGACTCTGCCCGCTGAAGAGTTCATTAATTTGATCTCTCGCTAGGCGTGGAGGGAGCCTGAGTCTGTTGAGCCGATCCCCAAGAGACTAGATGGGATCCTGACACCTCTGAAGGAAAGAGAGTTCTGAAGCAAAGGAGTACCAGTGGATGCTATGGTCATAACTGCAGCCAGAAAGAAGGAACATGCAGAACTGAGTTCCTCTGTTCATCTCCCTAACAGGGAGTCCAGGTCATTGGACAGGTTTGGGAAGCATGTGTATATGTCAGTGACCTTTGCATTCAGGTCTCCGAATTACTTGGCACACATAACCAGATTATAGAAGGATTTGATCAAAGAATTTTCAAAATCCCTCTCTGGGACCAGTACTTCTTAGGCAGAGACTTTCTGTTGCTTCACAGTTGGCAGCCCTAAAGTCATATGTCTAATTCCTCCATAAGGCTGATCGGCAGGTTCAGGCATTTCCATCAGGAGGCATGCCTGGATGCACCTGTGTGATTTTTGTGGAGCCCTTTAATTCATCCTTCAGCAGTGCTTCCTTTGATGGAAATTTATTTGGCCTTAAGGATAAAGACACACTCCATGTGTGAGCAAGATGGTAAGATCATGTCTTCAGTAGGCATATGTTTTTTGACTCCTCAAAAACCCTTTTAGAGTAATCAATGAGGCAGTCAGAATGTGGTTCAGACAATAGGGTCCATTCCATGATCCATACGGAGAGAGTTCCCTCAGGGGCAGAGGGAGGAACTCTTAACAGAAGATGCTGTCTTCCCAAAGTCTACCCCAAATGAGGGTGGCCTAATGGTTAAGGTGTTTGCCTTACAAACACAAGGTGCAAGGTTTGAGTCTCACAAAGGATAATTGGCTAGGCTTAAAATGGCTCGCAAGGGCAGTTAGCTTAGTACTAATGTATGTACCTAATCTATCTATCTATGCGGCAGAGGAGGGCAGCAGAACAAGGGGCCCACATATTTTTTCTCTGATAGACCCTGTCAGCGCTCCTGAAAGGAGGCCAAATTGCCCACCTCTGGAGGCAGTTGGGGGTCGCTTATCCCTGCACCAGAAAACCTGGCTAGACATTACAAAAGATACTTCGGTGCAGAGGATTGTTTCCAGAGATTGGATAATTCCCTTTTCTCTTCTACTTCCATCAGTAAACAAAATTACAAATGTTTCACCCAGTCAGAAGAAAATAATGGCTGTAGAAATACAAAAGCTGCTAGAAATATGACTCACCCAAGAGGTCCCCCAGACTAGAAAGGATCTGGAACTTACTCGAGATTCTTTTTAGTGCCAAAGAAAACTGGGGACTGGAGTTAGTTTTTGATGTCATCATTCTGAACAAAGTGGTGCAACATACCAAGTTCAGGATGGTCACAGTTTAGTCCATATCGTCTTTCCTGCACAAGGATAACTGAATGTGCTCAGGAGATCTCCAGGTCCCATACTATCACATAAAAATATCTCGAGGTCCCATACTGTCACATAAAAATGAACAGACGGTCCAGGAGATGTCTACACTTCCATCTGGGTGCCACTTATTTCCAACTCAGAGCACTGCCCTTTGATCTTCCCACAGCCTCCAGGGTGTTCACCAAATGCATGGCAGTAGTAGCAGCTCAATTGAGACTGCAGGGATTCCAGAGGTTTCCCTATCTAGACATCTGGCACGTAACCGCATTGACCAAGCATCTTCTGATAACTGCTCAAGACTATGTACTCCAGATTTATTCCAATCTATGAATTATAATCAACTACAACAAATCTCCACTAAAATCATCTCAAACATTAGAATTCGTAGGGGCATTATTCAACACAGCATCAGTGACAGCTTCTCTCCCTTTATCAAGGGTGCAAACTTTTCATTTTGAAGTCAAGAAAGTAATTGTCTGTCAGTCCGACCGATTTTACAAACACTGGGATCGGTGTCCACTGTGACAGTTCTAGTTCTGTTAGCAAGATACCATATCAGAATTCTTCAGTGGACATTAGCAACCCAGTGGTCCATTCTCCATTAACCTATGTCCACCAAGATCAGTATAACTCACGCATGCAAAAAGTATCTTTGGTGGTGGATTCACTCAGAGCATATACTACAAAATTTACAAGAGCAAATGGGAAAGGTTTGCCTTTTGGACGGAGCAGCAAAGACATTAATGTTTTTCAGCACCAGTGCCTACAATTCTTGAATTCCTGGTCTCTGTTTTTAATGATGAGGCTAGTCCCTTCACAGTTAAAGTTCAGTTAGCTGCCATTTCCAATTTCCATATTGGAGTTGATAATTCCATGTTGGCTTTTTCACGTCTTTGAAAGGCATTTATAAAGGGAACCTTTCTACTCAAACCATGCTTTAAAGATCCTACTCCACAGTATGTTCTGAATTTATTGTTACAGTCCTTGACTCAAAAAACATTTGAACTGGTTCCAGAATGTGATTTCAAGTATTTGACTTGGAAAATGATATCCCTGGTAGCCATAACTTCAGCCAGGAAAGTTTCAGAACTTCAGGCTTTGTCCTTTAAGCCTCCTTATTTAAAATATCATAAGGATAGGGTGTCCTTAAGAACCAGTCTTTCCTTTCTTTCTAAGGTGGTGTCAGGATCTAACATTAATAAATCTATTAACCTCCATGTGTTCTTTCCAGATTTTTCAAGAAAAGGCAAATACATTTTGCATTTATTAGATGTCCACAGACAATTATGTTTCTGTCTTCACAGGTCAGAGAAGTGTAGCGAAAGCGCTTACCATATCTTGTTCAAATAAAGGTTTTATCAACTTTACTCTCTGATTTGGAATTACTTGGAATTACTTTCCTTTCTGGAAGATTGCCTAAACGTCTGAATAGACATTTTCATGTTACTTTTTGGTTCTGACTACCGTTTTGGAGCTTTCATTCAACGCAAGGTCTGAATTAGACTTGACCAGTGACTGAGTTTCGCTTGGACTGTGTGTTGCATGGTTTGACCCTGAGCAGTAACCTCCTTTTTTATATATTTGTATGCTGAAATTTTTTTATTACTTGCTCAGAGTCATTCATTTGCTTGTGGTATTGTGTTTTATTCGATATAATGGTTAAAGTGATTCTAAAAATAAAAAACACATTGCCAAATGAACCCAATTTATTAAGCATCTTCAACCTTTTATAAACCATAGACTTCATTAGAGTAACAAACATTAGAATACTTCCATTTTAAAAGGAAAGGCGCAATCGCATGGCCAACTACCCACCAATCAACTCCTGCTAAACTATGCAACTAAATATGCATACTGTACAGTGGAATACTAAAAACTACAAAACATTTAGAAAAATCTTCCACATTTCTAAAATGGCATAAAAGTATTATGTTCTCAAGAACTTTAAAAAAAATTGTTAAATTCATTGGTCCAATTCTGGCTGGTTTTAAGCACATCATACTGTTAATTTGACACATATTCATTTAAACATTGCGGTACAGCTGTATTTCACTTCAGTTGCCAAAATA
Organism: Protopterus annectens; assembly: GCF_019279795.1. Taxonomy (NCBI): domain Eukaryota; kingdom Metazoa; phylum Chordata; order Ceratodontiformes; family Protopteridae; genus Protopterus; species Protopterus annectens. The sequence goes on from NC_056737.1 coordinate 103,223,359, forward strand.
ATTCTCATTCCTCAAGAATAATTTTCTGTGTAACATTAGTTGCCCCACGTCACTTGAACCATTTCTAAGCAGGTGGAATCTTCTGTCCCAGACCCAAGGCAGATTTATAACAACAAGCATTTGCTACAATTTATGCACAAAGAACACAGACTGCTAAAATGCTTACGTTATTTATAAAATATATATTTTTTCCATTGACTTCACATATTGAAAAATGAAATGGATGCACATTCAGGTATATAAAAAAAAACATTTTTTTAACATTTTCCATTAATTTCTTGCATTATACATATGTTTTCTCTTCAACAGTTATAATTCATTTCACCATTGTATACATTTCTCAGATTATTACCTTCCAAAAAATTAATTCATCCTCCTCCTCCTCCTGAACACTACATGCATGTATTTCTCTCACAAATTCTATTTAGTTTATATAATTTGCTCTTTCCCTTTTCTAAAGGTCCTACCTCTTTTATCTCATCTGCAATATTCAGTGCTTCATTCACAGTGGGTATCAGTGGCGGCTGGTGACTTCAAATCAAAGGGGGGCTGCAGGAGACAGCTGAATGGGAGGGGCCAATGGAAGGGGTGTGTCCATCTATAAAGGGGTGGAGCTGTGGTACAATGGGATCAATGCTGGCCAAGCTTACCAATTTACATGAAATAAATGCTCAGTCACTATGGCATATGCTGAATGCTCTACACACCACATTGTTATATGTATATACAGGTTGATTTGAAGACTTGATCTAGCAAGTCAGAAATTTTCAAATGGTAACCCAGAAAGGTCTATGGAGCAGTGCTGTGCCTTAACAGCCTCTGCACTAACAAGTTAAATCACACAGTAAAACAACTTGCTACAACTCCGAGCTATAATATTGTGGATAGTTCTACTTAAACTAGGGTATCAGGCACTGTTCAGAATATGGTCAATTATCTATGTTACAAAGGAGATGTCCTTTTATCTAATATCAGCAGTGATATCTGCAATAAATTACACAACAACATTAGAAGCAGTAATACAACAGCTGAATTCAATAGGAAAACAACAATTTTAATATAGCTCTAGTATCAATAGATGTTAAGTTGTCATTCTCGCCTTCATTCTTGCTGGATGGGTTCGGAGCCGAGCCTCGGCTCTGACTCGGCCTATACTATAGCTCGAGAGCTATTTTTACCAGCTTGAGGCAGCCCTATATCTCACAATACCATGCGCTAACTCCCCAGATCTCATTTGCCGCTTCGCTGCGAGGTTGCGTTTTTACCGGCTCAGGTCAGTTAAGAACTTTTTGTGTAGTTTTTTAGGTATCAGGTTAGATTTCCCTATCTAATTATATTCCCTACTGTATTACCTAATCCTTAAATCTTATTAGCTAAAATTTTGTTAAGCCCTTTCCCCCCCTTTTTTAGTCAAACTTATAGACGGGCCTTCGGGCCTTAGCTCTTCTATAGTTTTCCTATAGTTCCCCTTTTTTGTGTGTGTGTGATTGCTTTTTTAGTCAGCCCTTTAACTTCTCCCCTTGTGTTAGAGTTTGAGTGTGAGTTGTGAGTGCTGACTGTGTTGACTTTGTGTCCACCATAATGTCTAAAGACACTAAGATTTCAGAATTCAAGAAGTGTGACTCGTGCTGTCAGAAGATGTCTCTGGCAGACAGTCACACTTCTTGTGTTTATTGTTTAGGACCCTTACACCTGGAGGACTCTTGTTCCGTTTGTCACGGATTTAGTTCAAGAGTCCTGCAGGAGCGCCGTAATAAGTTGATTTTGAGGAGCTTATTGAAGCCCGACGACTCCCCGTCTAAGTCTGGCTTGGGGAAGTCGCCCAAGCCCGCCAAACCCTTGGCTCCAGCTTCTGAGTCGACGGCTGGCGGAACCGAAAGTGCTCCGACATTGGCTCTGGTCAGATCCGATGCGAGCAAGACTTTGCCCGCTCCTAAACCCGTTTTGGAGCCGACAACAGCGCGCAAGTGCTCTAGATCACCCTCAGTAGAGTCCGTTCGATCGGCTCCAGGATCGCCCTTACTGTCGGAGCGGAGTCATAGGACTCATACTTCCAGGTCTTCCAGGCTGTCCGACCATGACATTGAGAGGGTGGTCAGTAGACTCCTCAAGTCCCAGGCGCTGGCCCAAATAATTCAAAGCCCATCTCATCAGACTGTGGCTCCCTCGGTACCACTTTCAATTCCTCCTCCGACTCTTCAGTTGAGTTCAGAGCCGGAGTTTATCAGAACCAGGACCTTGCCCACGTCGGAGCCGATACTACCACCTTCGGCTCCGACCTCTTCATTGGTGCCGTCCATGAAGAGGTCCGGGCGCCGGGACTCCATCGTCGGCTCCGAGGGGGCGAGTGACATCGGACCCTTGTCCGACCCCGTTCTCCCTCTCAGAGCGTCGGCTCTGGTTAGTTCGGCCCCGACATCATTCTCCGAGTCTTCTCTGTCGGCGGTCCTGGTATCCTTGGAGCCAGGGCTGTCTTCGGTGCCTGATAACGGAGCCTTTGAGCTGATGAGGAGCGTGCTGGATCTGGTGTCCGCTCCAAGGTTGGTTCCTTCAGCTCCTCCCTCTACAGTGCCTGTTACGGTCTCTGGTCATCCTCTTGAAACTGATAGCAGAGATCCAAAGCGCAGGGTACCCACTTTGGGTGTCTCTTCCTCGTCCGAGAGCTCCCCTGAAGTTTCAGGGGAACCCCCTAGGAAAAGAAAGTGCAAGAGGAAGCACATGGACTCCCCCTAGTGTCTCACTTCGGACACCATCTTGGATGAATCAGAGGGTTCCCCGAGATCCCCTCTGAGGTTTCTCCTTTTCAGACATCCTAGAGATCCTGAAACAGAGGGGGAATTGGTCCACCCTCAAACCCTCCGAGGACGAGTCGGTTTACCTTAACGCTTTTGGGTCTCGCCCTTCCACCTCCTGGGTGTCCCCTCCTTTCGACCCACTGATGGAAGTAGTGGCCAGAAAGGCATGGGCAGCTCCTGACTCGATGGAACCTACCCCTAGGAGGCCTTCTAAATTTATTTCTGTTCCGGTAGACAAACCATTTCTGACCAAGGGTGTCTCGGTAGATGCTATGGTGGTAGCAGCCGCCACTAAGAAGGAATTTGGTGATCCTTCTGTACTTGTTCATCCTCCTAATAAAGACTCTAGGACTATGGACAGGTATGGTAAGCGGACGTTTGCTTCAGCGACCTTTGCTATGCGGTTTCTGAACTATTTATGTCATTTCACCCGCCTTCAGAGAGATTTGCTCAAAGAACTGGGTGAAACCATACAGGATCCTTCTGCTGCGGGGTATCAGGACAATATTAACTCCCAGCTGGCTACCCTGAATTCCATTGCCAACTCCTCCATGCGGCTTATCTCTTATGCAGCCGATGGAGCGAGTAGGGCCGCAGAAACAGGTGTTGCATTGAGACGTCACGCCTGGATGCGACTCTGTAATTTTGCTGATCCCTTCAAGATGTCCTTCACCAATACCCCCTTTGATGGTTCAGAGTTGTTTGGACCTCAGGTGAAGACTACCCTCACCAGGTGCGAGCAAGATGGTAAGACTCTTTCTGCCGTGAGAGTCCACTTTTCCACACCATCTAGACCATACCCTAAAGGTCAGAAGGGTGGAAAGATGTGGTTCCACAAACCACAGGGAGTCGCGCCCCCGCCGCACGTGGTGAACTTCCCCCCAGAGGCAGAGGGGGGAACAATAATAGACGCCGCCCCAGGGGCAGAGGGGGTCCACAGAACCAGGGTTCCAGGGAATCCTTCCCTGACCAACCCTTTCAGCATCCCTGAGAAGCTGCCCAACTGTCCACCTTCGGAGGCAGTCGGGGGAAGATTATCTCTGTACCCGGAAGCCTGGCAATCCCTCTCTCAAGACAAATGGGTACAGTCGATCATATCCGAGGGTTACAAAATTCCCTTCATTTCCCCTCCAATCCAATCGCCGAGACCCCTCCCAGACATACCACCAAAGGGGTCAGGCACAGCTAGAGATAAAAAAGCTGTTAGAAAAAAGAGTCATCCAGGCAGTCCCTGCAGACCAGCTAGGATCCGGAATTTACTCTAGGTTCTTTTTGGTACCAAAAAAGACAGGAGACTGGAGACCCATTTTGGACCTCAACAGACTGAACAAGTCTGTGCAGAAGACAACATTTCGGATGGTAACGCTACAGTCCATTCTGCCCTTCTTGGGCAGAGACAACTGGATGTGCTCGTTAGACCTTCAGGACGCGTACTATCATGTAAAGATACACAGGCACTCCAGGAGGTTTCTCCGCTTCCAGCTGGGAGCCAGTCATTACCAATTCAGAGCCCTGCCCTTTGGTCTCACCACAGCCCCCCGGGTGTTCACCAAATGTTTGGCAGTGGTCACGGCTCATCTGAGACAAAAAGGATTCCAGGTGTTTCCATATTTAGACAACTGGCTCATTACTGCTACCACCAAGCAGCATCTTATCATAGCCAGGGATTACACCATTCGCATTTGCAACAAACTAGGTATTTCCATAAATTTCGCAAAATCCTCCTTGTCACCTTGTCAATGTATAAACTTAATAGGCGCCGTGTTAAACACCACAGAAATGTCTGCAACATTACCACCTCCGAGAGTAACAGACATACGGTGGAATGTTCAGTTTCTGTTTCAGTCCAACAGAATTCAAGTCAAGTTAATACTGAAAACATTAGGCCTCATGGCAGTGGCAATTCTCCTTCTCCCTTTAGCCCGCTTCCACATGAGAATTCTCCAGTGGATGCTTTTTTCTCAGTGGTCCTTTCAACGGCTCACAATGATTCACAACATTTTGATAACCCCAACTTGCAAAAAACACCTCTCCTGGTGGATGGTCTCCCCTCAACTTCTTCAGGGCAGACCCTTTGTTCTTCCCCCTCCAGTTGCCACGGTGACAACGGATGCCTCCCTGATCGGGTGGGGGGGCACTATCAGGGCAGGACTGTCCAGGGCACATGGCAACAATTAGAATGCCACCTGCAAATAAATGTCCTGGAGATGAGAGCAGTGCTTTTATCGTTGCAAGCCCTTCAGGACTCTCTTCCCACGGGGACTATAGCAATTCAAACGGACAATATGTCTGTAGTGTAGTACATAAACAAGCAGGGCGGAACAAAGTCCTACCCCCTATGTCGAGAAGCACTCAGACTTTGGCAGTGTGCGATCTTCCCTCAGCGGTTTCTGATAGCAATGCACATCCCCGGGAGGTCCAACGTCATAGCAGACAGACTGAGCAGAACAATTCTCATGCCTCACGAGTGGTCTCTAAATCAAGCGGTAGCAGAGAGAATTTTTCAGAAGTGGGGCCAGCCTTGCTGCGACCTTTTCGCAACACCTCAAAACAGCAAGTGCCTCGACTTCTTCACTCTCTTCCCTCTACCAGGCAATCCCCCCAGAGACACTCTTGTCCACGATTGGCCTCGGGGTCTTCTATACGCTTTTCCCCCTTTTCCGTTGATTCCGCAGTTAATTCAGAAAGCAACCGCATTGAGATCCAAAATGATCCTCATTGCCCCGTACTGGCCTCAACAAGTATGGCTTCCGTTCCTGCACCGTCATCTACTGGAACAGCTCTGGCATCTGAAACCATTTCCAGACCTTTTGACCCATCTAACGGGCAAGCTGCACCAGTCTCTTCACTCCCTCAACCTCACAGCTTGGTTGTTCCACTTCCAACCTTAGCCAGGCTTCCCTTTATTTCTCTTCCTGTCCGTGATATCATTCTTGCCTCCCATAAGTCCAATACTAGGAAGACTTATGCGAGTAAATGGAAGCGTTTTTCATTCTGGGCAGAAGCTAGGTCCTTAGATCCTTTTAATGCACCAATTCATAAAGTTCTAGATTTTCTGGCGGAGCTTTTTCATTCAGGGTCGTCATCAGCCACTATCAGAGTACAACTAGCAGCCATTGCCAATTTTCATGTAGGGCTCTCGGAAACCAATATTATGTCACATAAACTCTGAAAAGCTTTCCTCAAGGGCATCTTCTTGCTCAGACCTCCCATTAAGGATCCTCCTCTACAGTGGGATCTAAATTTAGTGTTAACCTCATTAATTCTCCCTCCCTTTGAGCCTGCAGCTTTTTGTTCCCTCAAGCTTCTCTCTTGGAAAACTCTGTTTTTGGTGGCTATAACACCTGCCAGAAGGGTGTTGGAACTTCAGGCCTTGTCTGTCCGTCCCCCTTATTTGGTTTTTCATAAAGACAGGGTAGCTCTCAGAACAAATCCTTCCTTCCTACCCAAAGTCTCGTCTGAATCAAATCTAAACCACACTATTGACTTGCCTATTTTCTTCCCAAATTATTCAAACAGGGCTGAACAGAAACTACATTCCTTGGATGTTCATTGTCAACTGTGGTATTATCTAGACAGGACAAAACAATTCAGAAAGTCAGAACAGCTCTTCCTCTCTTATGCTGAAGGAAAGAAAGGACTTCCGGTATCAAAGGTAACTCTTTCCAGATGGTTAGCATCCATCATTACCTTTGTCTACGAGTTGTGACACAAACAACTTCCTTCAAGACCTAAGGCTCATTCAACCAGGGCACTATCAACCTCAACAGCCTTTCAAGCAAGGTTACCATTAGATGCCATTTGTGCAGCAGCTACATGGGCTTCTCAACATATTTTTATTACCCATTACAAACTTGATATAGCCTCCAGAAATAGAGCTGACTTTGGTTCCACCGTACTCAGGAGTCTGTTCCGTTGACCCACCCAGGACCTAGGTGCTAGGGACGCTGTCCCATCCAGCAAGAATGAAGGCGAGAATGACAACTTAACATTAAGAAGTTATGTACCTACCATAACGTTCCATGTTAGTTGTCTTCTTCTCGCCTTCTTTCTTGCGTCCCTCCCTCCTGCCCCCTAGCCTGGACAGACTTGAAGGTCTCTGAGTCCTTCTCTTTCATGATATATAGTTATTCAGGGTTATCCGTATCATGAGTATTACCAGCAGGAAGACCATATCTTTATATAAAGGCTTATTTTTTGGTAACAATAAAACTATACTATGTGTTAGCTGCCAACGAGATCTGGGGAGTTAGCGCATAGTATTGTGGGATATAGGGCTGCCTCGAGCCGATAAAAATAGCTCTCGAGCTATATAGTATAGGCCGAGTCGGAGCCGAGGATTGGCTCCGAACCCATCCAGCAAGAAAGAAGACGAGAAGAAGACAACTAACATGGAACGTTATGGTAGGTACATAACTTCTTATTTGCATCACTCAAGGTGGGGAGGACCTCATATGATCCTACTTGTACACAGCACTTCAGCTAATCTATATTCCTTCTCATTTATGTGCTCTGCATTGACTGCATAATGTACTAACATTTCTTAGCTCTCTTCTCTAATTAGCATTTTGGAATATGTGCATGTATATAGCTTTCATTTTATTTCATCTTGCTGCATCAGCTGATCTTTACTCTATTCTGTATTTACTTAATGTGGAAAGGTAACCAAATATAGCATATGCATATTTCCCCTTCTCTCTTTTATAAAAATATCTCTCACTGCATGGCACCAATACTACAGGCTCTGTTGCTTTGAAAAACAACAACAAATTAAAAAAAAAATACCAGAACTCAGCAGTGATGTGCAAATAGGCTATACAAATAAAGACAAGGCTGTAACACAGCTAAACATTTACTCAGATTATTAACCTCATAGCCATAAGTGCCTGACTGCAGATCTCTTGACAACTGAAATATGAACCATCTTCAACAGTACCAGGGTACTAACATGTATTTTATCACTTCTGGCTGCTGCTTTTCTTTTTGAAGTTTTATTGTTGTTTGGTTACCAATCTTTAGAGCCTGAGGTATTAGCTTGGGAACAGACTTATTATTCAACTTCTACCCTATCTCTAGAATATGCTGCCCTTATAAGTTAAGGAGAGTGACACATCTGCATCCTTCAACACTAATCTTGACAACTGTATTCATTGGCATCTGTAAACGGCTTTAATAATATTAAAGCCGTTTTATTACTATCTTCACTCTACTCTGCCAACACAGCCAGGGTCGCTAGCTAACAGGTCGGTTTTTTCGCTAGTTTGTGGTGTCTTGTGCTTGTGGAAAACATCTGTAAATTAATCCCTGGTCTGACCTGCTACACTCTTCTAGAAGAGGATGGTACATCTTGAGGGTGTAATCGGGAAGGTGCGAGCAGTCTCGCAACTCATTTACCTTGTTAATCTTATGATTATATGCTTTTCTGATTTCTGATTAGTGTGCACAGTATACATTTGCGATATCAAAAAAAAGACAAAACAGCATTGTCCGAATGAGTGTAAAGCACAAACACTATTTCCAAAGGAGTTTAACGTTGTATTTGTGAACTATGCAGTAATGCAAAGCAAAAGCTGCAAACATGCAATTCCTCATACAGACATCATTGTAGTTTGAAATGGAAAAAGGTAGATTGCTTCAGAAATGCTGAAAATTATAAGGAAAGATCAAAATATTTTGTTCTCAGAGATGACTCCCTATACTTAAAGATTTCAACAGCTGCCATAAAATGTAGCCTGCCTTGAAAAAGGTGCACAGTGCTGCACTACAAATGATGACTTACATAGCACAGTAACAGGATAGTGTACAGAAAAGACTGGCCTAAAACAAGTTATGGAAATGCTTTTTAATAAGATAAGACTATATTCCACAGAAGGTAACTTTGAATGGTTCTACTTCTAGTGACATTTTAATATGACTGGAATAGACACAAATGACAATCCTAAAAGGAGAGGATAGCCTTGTAGCTTGAGAAATTTGCAATTAAATTATAACAATTATTTTTTCCATAGCAGTCACCCTGGAAATGTGTTTGCCGCACAATTGTATGTGTCTGTGACCTTTACCTGTAAGTGATAATTCACATGGGAGAAGACAACACTGTGACAGAAGATGGGAGCAATGGGAAAGTTAGTAAGGAAGCTCATAAAAATGTGATAGGGAAATATTCTGTAATGATAATGTATGAAAAACAGACCAAAAATATGAGGCAAAAATCTGTACAGTTGAGAGGTACGCTGAAGGCTTGGCGACAGCAGAAAAACAATACCCTGATGAACTACCATAAAACTTTACATTAGTTGAAAATGTTCAGGCAAATATGCCAAATGCTTTTCCTAATTATTTACATTTGTATTCAAAGAAATTGACAAGCTGTATCCCTTTCCATTCAGAACGGTCCCCTACATATTAAATGTTCATTTACTAGTCTTTCTCAAAAACATATGAAATGACTAATGTGCATACTTTTATCATCTTCTGTTAAATTTATGGATACGTATTATAATTAAGTTGGTATGATAGTCCTAACATCACTAATTTCTGTTCTCTGATTTAAAAAAAACTCTACGAGTATACATACACTTAATTTTCAGCTACAATCTAAGAAAAAAATAGAATGGTTTATCCATGATTTTTTTTTTTTGCATGCAGTGTTATATGTCTCCATCCGTTTATGTCTGCATTTCTTTGTTGTTTTTTCCTTGCTGTTTTTTTACTCCATCGGTCCTCTCCACAACCTCTACTCATTAGCTTCTCATCTATCTTTCCTCACCGTATATAAATAAAAAGGGTACCTCTCAACAAAAAACTGCCCTTCTTTTACCCACCATGCATTCCTCTGCTTGTTATTACACCTTTTCTACCTCTTCTATCCACCTCTTTCCTCCCCATTTGTATGATGGAATATGTTGGCAGTATGCTGTCCTGGCCTTCTCTGGCCTGATCACAGCTCTTAGGTAGGTTGCCACAATGAGACACTTTGTGGCAGATATGAGAGAACATTGCCACATTAACTTTCTTGTCATGTTGATCACATAAGACTTACTAGCATGGCCCCTTCTCCATACTCCCTAGTCTGACTGCTGCCTGTAGGGCAGTGGCACTAATTTACAGTACAGCCCTTTTTGAAATAGTGGCACTATGCTGGACTTCATTTAAGGATAAGCAGCTATGAGCTACATCATGCTGCAGTACCTGTGATATTAAATGTTGCAGCACTATGCAGCAAATGTTTTGAATACCCCCAGAATTTTTAAGTTCACCCTTTGAAACACCGAGCTTAAAGTAACACTATCCTGAAAACATTAAATCTGCATTCACTGGAAGATTGAAATTGAATCAGTGAAAACAGCTATGTTACTGGACATCAAGTAGCATTTTGTGTTCAGCAGGTAAACTATGGCTGAGTTTGACACCGTCAAAATAAAGAATATTAAATATCTTCCTGTAGTATAAACTTTTTTTGTTATTTTGTTTTTTTTTTTTTTTTTTTTTACTGTGGGCGTTCATAACCTACAAAGTACTAGCAGTCAAAGAAGAGGTAACTGTGAAAATCAGCTTTATGTTAAGCAACAAAACTGTTTAACCATAACTTCTGCTGAAATATTTCATAGTAGCAGCTTTCCCTTGAATCCCTTTAGAACATAACATAATATAATCAATGTCATCCAACTAGTCTGCAGGTAAAATAATGTTTGCTGAATTTCTTCCAGTTGAAACTATAGGTAACAAATGCACACATTGGAGAAATATTTTTGTCAGTGACAGTTACTTCTAAACTGCCAGAACATAGAAATATCATAAGTGTATACAAGAAGTGGTATTCCATACTTGTCCCTAAGAGCGGAAATTGCTGTTTGGCCATGAATGAAATACTTTATGTTAATGTTAGAAGAATAATAGTAAAATGATCCAATTAAATTAATAATGCAAGGTGTTGCATGTCTTGCGGAGTAAAACACTGCACTGGCACAAGTTCTGCATATCTGTGGAAAGGTTGGGCTCAGCTATAATTAAACGTGCTGAGACACAACTAAATGGTTTCATTTATTTATTTTACTGTGCCTCTAGGTGCCTGACTCTCAGAATGAGAGCAGGCAGAAGAAAAGCCACCGTTAAACACAGTGCAGCAGCTGACATCACAAAAATTACTTCCCAATTTATGGAATCGGTAATTAATCTCACAACGTGGTTGCAACATACACAGTCGTGCCGCCAAAAATTTCCAAGAGGATTCCGTTTGTTGAGCCCCCCCCACAAAGAAAAAAGTTTTATGCAAGAAATAACCATTATCAAACAGTGGTTCTTCAATATGGGGAATACCCGCAACTGTTCTTCTAAGTTAGAAACCTGATCATTTCTATCATTCTGTAAGTCCTCTTCACATAGGAATGGTGATTTTTTTTTCCATGCAGTGTACACTTTGATGCATTTAGATTCAACTGCATCTATGTTGATTCTTCATTTGTTGCTATCGGTTTATAATTTTTCTCCATTTCATTCTGTGATACTAGCTTAGTTCAATTCAGGGTTGAGGGAAGCGGAGCAAACAACCCATTTCTGGACAGGATGCTGGGCATATTTCTCTACCTCTTAGTACAAGAAATCTGGACAAAGGTCCCAAAATAGGGACAATTTTTTAACATTGCTCTTATAAAGGTAGAAAGTCGCTAGGGTAACAGGGTTTTTTTTGTGCATTGCCCTGAAAGTTATGAAGTCTGAAACACAGATGTCTGTCATTATTTAATAATAACTTCAGTCCTCTCATTTGCCAGAAAAGCACAAACAGACCAAAATATGAGGCAAAAACATGAACAGTAGTGAGGTAGGTATGAGCTATTGCAGGATGAGTGGCGCACACATAAATATAAAGAGACACATACACACACACATACAGACATAATTTAGATAGGTGAGGCATGAGCATGCAGTGACATTATGTTTTAATCAAAATAAAAGTGCTTGACCAACTGCCCTTGATCTCACTACAAAGAAATCATCAGAAGCATCATGCCTTGTGAAATACAAATGCTAGCTTTTACTGACATGGTTTTCTTTTGTAAGCAACTAAGCACTGAAATCTGTGAAGTAATTATTTATTACCAGCAGTCTCTAAGTCACAATCCCGGATTGCAATTATGAACCATCTAAACCAAAGTATTGCTGCTGCTGACTGTTTCTTGCTCTCCAGTCTCCAGCAAAGTGCGGGAAGAGGGTGAGAACCAATCAGTAGCCATCCAGCCATCCATGTCACGTACATGACTGCGGACGTGGCAGTCCGAACCCCTTCCAATTCTATGCGGTTTGGAACCACATAGACTGTTGGGCATCACACTGATGCCTTAATTTCCTCACCGGGCTGCAGCAAAAACAAAAAAAACCTATTTATTTAAAACCGCCGCAACCCGAGGTGGTTAAAGTGCGTATGCGCGTACTTGCCGAGGCAGGAAGGAACTTGCCCAGTCGCGGAGACACAGTAAACAAAAAAAATAATAATACACTGTCACTGCACAAAAAGGTACTTTTTTCTTTTTTTTGCTGAGGGGGCTGCAGTCCGGCAGTCCGATGCCACGAGCCACCCCACTGGGTATAGATTTTCATTTCCATTTTCTAGTAGATGAATTTTTGGCAGTCAGAAGAATTAAATTTATCAAGGCCTCACTTTGTTTAGGCAGTTCAGACCTTGTACCCAATTCCTTAGTTACAATAATTTGCTCCCACATCATTTCCCACAAAATATTCTAGTGAATTTTTAAAATCTGTCAACTCATTACTCCCACCCACCCCTCCGGAAAAAAAAAAGACATTTTGCCAATTACCTCTTTCTTTCCCATCACACCTCCAGCAATTACTATATACCTTAGGAAAAAATCTCTAAAGTCTGTTTATTCCTAAACAAACACTTCCATGTGGACTTTATTGCATACTAGAAAGTCATACAGATGTCCCCCTCACTGTGCTTTGCAAATTTCCTTTCTAGTCTCTTTTCTAGCCACTACTGATCATTTCTTATAGTTATGCAGTATTTTATATGCCCTACTAAATATCCCTTTTGTAATGGCAGCTTCTGTTCTAGTCTTGGCAAAAAACTCAAGCATTGCTATTTTTCACTTAGCACTTCCATATCCCTTTTTCTTTGCCTATACTGTGTTACCAGTTCCTGGTAGGGAAGACGGTCTCTAACCTGCAGTCCAAACTTCCTCTTTCCTTCAACCCACTCTATTACCTTTCCCTACATACTTATTTGCTCCCAATGTCTTAATTCCTTTGCTGATTTTTCTCCAATTAGATGACTGAAATTATCATTCTTAGAGGAAAAACTTTCTAATTATAAGAAAAAAGAGGGAAATGCAAGTCATCATTTTCTTCTAGGTCATAGATGAGAGCAAAAATGAACAAAAAAATTAAAATATATTGAAGTGTCAGAATCAAAAAACGTTCATATGTAAATCCTTTTCCAGTTCCATTGCAGAAGCAACTGTCCCTTAACAGGCTTCCACATCTTTTAAATTTCTTTAACAGTGGTTCTTTATTTCTCTCACAATCATTCTTTACCTACAGTGCTCAATCGTCATGCATTCCTCCACTGCAATGACTGGTCCTAAACTGCCAAGTCTTGCAACAGACAAAAATTCCTATTTAATGACATGTGGACTCAGCCCAGTATTAGAGCTTACATCAGTTGACCAATAACCTTTTTAGGATCCCTGTATCTCTTCAGAACTTCTATTCATATGAAATAGAATTAAAACTTATAACTAAAAGTTTAGACTGCAGTCAGTTATTATGTATATTCTAGAAATGAATGGGAAAGGAGATGTGCTTCCCTTGCAGTTACTTATGCAGGTACACCAATTCTAGTCCAATACCTCCTGGGGTATAGATTTACTACTTTTGCATGTTAACAGTATTGGGCCTCCATATTTAGCTTCTGGCCCAAGTGTTTTCCAGGCCTGTCTCCCTTCTTATGAGTCTCTTAATTCTCCTCTTTCTCTCCTCTTATATTTCCCAACTTTTGATTCTGTTTTCCCATTTCTAGAAGTGGTGTTTACTGTAGTGCCTTTTCGAGATCTCCAGTTCTGTTGTTTTTTAATCTCCTCAAGTAATTCTACCACCTCTTCCCTATTGAGAGCTTCACCAGATTCCCATCTCCTTGTTATGGCTTTTTTTGCCACAACAAAAATCAAAACTATTTAACCGTTAGTGGGACGGGCTATTTCCTCCATCCTAACCCAATTTAATAAGTAGCTGTTGCATCCAGTCTCACCTCAACATCTAGTATCTCCTGCAATAACTGTTGCAAATCTGTCTGGAAAATAAAAATAGTTGTTCAGGTGTTTCCATTCAAAAATGTAAAACTTTTGTGATTTTGTTGCATACCTGGGAGCTAGTCATGTTTGCTGCCATTCATCTGAAATGTAAGCCTCAGAGAGTGTTGACCATTCCCCTAATACTATATTTTTGCCAGCATATATATCATATTCTTTAATAATGCCTAGTAGAGTATACTTATAATTCTTTTATTGTTTACTGCTATCCTTCTGGTGTCTATCATCATTTTCTGAGTCTTTCACCTCTCCGTCCATCTCTTTATTTCTGAGTCGTCATCTCTGTATATATTGTATATCCCTTTATACCTCAGTTTTCTCCTCTTTAATTGGAATTTAACCTCTCCCCATCTTAACCTTTTATCTCCTTCCTTTAGCTGCCCTCAGAAATGTATTTTCTCTTGCTGGTCCCCCCTCATGTTCAGTGTGTGATGCCTCAACATCTCTCCTTTGGGAGCTAATTCAAACTTCCATAGCTGAATGTTAAGACCTTTCAGTGCCTCCCACAACATTTTAAGTCCTTTACCCTTCAAGCTCCCTCCATGGTATTAACTGATATAGCCCAGATATTTCTGTTCTCTCTAATTTTCTCATTCCTTTTCTGCTGAAGAATCATCTGCTTCCACTTGGGAGTCATAGGCTGGATTCTGTAAATAATAAATATTTTTTCAAGGAAAGTATTGAGTATTGTTAGAAACAAGGTACTCCCAAACCCTGGCTTTCATCAGGAGAACAAGTTTTTGCCATTTAACTCTTAAGTTGGAAATTATCTCAGCAGTATCTTCTAATCTCTCTCGTTAATAAATTCCAGTACTTATGACCAGGATTACAATCAAATGTGTGGATTGCATATAGGGGTTAAGGAATTACAGACATTTTAACTGCTTATATTCGTTGATCTAAATCAGTTGGGAAGGTTCTCCAGTTTCAGAGTTTCTTCAAGATATAAATTTTCACCTCTTCCCAGGTTTCCTTCTGGGATTGATGTGGGTCTTTAGGTAGCCAGACCCTGAACTGTCTGAAGCCCCCACAGATATAGATATCTATTCACCAATTCATCCATTGGTTGAAACTGGGTAGAGAGCGCCTTTGTCTTCTCCTTATTGATTTTATAACCAGAAAGGGTTGCAAATTCTCACAAAATCATAAGAATAACTGAGATATTGCTATCTAGTTCCCTCCGGTATAGAGCTTATGTCATCAGCAAATAGTGCAATATTGTCTTCCTTTCCCTGTCATTGCCCCCCACTATCCCTAACTGTTATATCTTTTGTGCTAGCAGTTCCAGATATAGAGAGAACAGGGGAAAAAGTGGGCACACCTAGTGGGTCCCCCTATTTGTTTTTATCCCATTGGACATTTGTCCATGCGCCTTTACATTTGCTTCAGCATTCCTATGCAATTGTTGCAGGAGTGCTATAAAATCTGCAGCTAAAGCCATGTAATGTAACACTTCATACTGGAAGTCCCATCATAGACTGACTGCTTTCTCTGCATTTCAAAGGCAGCAACTAGATGAAAGAAGCGTGCAGAACAGAACACCAGCAAAAATCCAGGTTTATTTAAGCGCATTTCGTCAAGTTTCAGACTTCACCAGAATAAAATTACATGATCATGACAAACATATATACACAACCCCACCTAACCATTGGTCAGTATAATTACATCATTTCCTCTAAAACAGACATTATACAAAGTTAATAAAAATTGTTAAAACTTGATATTCTTGCAACAAATACAACTGCTAAACCTGCAAAAAGTGCATCGATTTTAATTTTAAAACAAATCTCAAGGAAATTGTGCCATTAAGACCTGGTGCTTGGCAGGCATTAGTTTTAATTTGCCATGTCAATTCCTTAAATTCTAGCCATTCATAAATTGATCCCCCTCTTGCTCCAAGATCAATATGGTCTATGGCCCCAAACTTAAAAATATGTGTGGGGCACGCACAAATGTGCTTGTACAAAGCACTGTTTATGCTTTTATTCCTGATGTCATACAGGTGTTGATACATCCTTTGGCTCAGTGCTCTTTTGGTCTTACCAATATAGAAGCTGTCGCATAGGTCACACACTGCGACATACACCACCCCCTTTAAGTAACAGGAGTATCTCTTTAGGTTTTACCATACCATAACCAGTGATTTTGATGGCCTCACCTTGAAACATGGCTGGACACTGTTTACATCTCCTGCGTTTGCAGCAACCACCCAGTGTAGGTGCACAACAGTCTCCTCATTGACTAGGATTTATTCATTTTAAATTCAACTTACAAAGAATCTTTGGCCCTATACGGGCAATACCTTGATGACCTGGTGATTTTTTGGAAGGGTAGTGAAGAGGAACTAGATAGGTTCTTCATTTACATTAACCAAACCACCTCCTTCCTTAAATTTACCATGGCCAGAGGCAACGGCCAACTGAATTTTCTGGATGTAACAGTCAAAAAAGACTATGTAAACTAGGCTTTCACTTCTTATTTGTATAGGAAGCCAACATACTCAAATTCACTGTTGCATTTTGATAGCTGGCACCTGTTGCACCAAAAAAAGAGCCCTAGTTAAGGGCCAGTATGTTAGTGTCAGGACAGGATGATTTTCTGAGTGAGTGTGCTAAGTTAAAAAACATGCTGGGTTATTCTCAAAATAGCACACTACCCAACTCGCATGCTCTGGTCTAATCTCTCCTGCTTTCTACCTTTCTATTTTTTTTTCTATTTCCTCTAGGTCTGTCTTCTCTTCGACACTTAACTGCTTTTGATTCTGTTGTTTAGTCCTAATAAGTTTTTCCATCCTAATTCTCCTTGCCCTAGTAGTCTGTCTTATATGGTCCTTTTCTCTTTGCAGAAATGCCTCCTTGATTTTTCTCTTATATGCTTCCCATTGCACTATCAGTCCCTTGTCCAATTCTATCTGTGTGTGATGGTCCCTACTCCAGGCCCTTAATCAAGGAGCCTCAATCCTCACCACTGATGCTGGTGAGGGATGGCCACTAAGAGCAAAAAAATGAATACGCACAGTATTTTCAGATTCTGTTCTATGCACTAAGCACAGTTTCCCTTAGGAGCACACAGGGAGCACACTCCAGACCTGGGAATGGACTCTCTGCCTCTCTCCAGGCCCCAAACAAGACTCCACACTGACCACTTTGAAGCTATGTCTCCCTGTTCTAAGTAGCTGACACACACACACTTGAATGTTTGATTTTTGCACACACACACACACACACACACACACGCCTGGGAAAGGCTGGCACAGATTTACCAGCTGTGCTCCCTCTGCCCAGACTACAAGATAATTGCGCTGCCACCAGTCACCTACTCTAAGGCTTTTACAATGGTACCCAATTATACTGAATACAGTTAATACTAATATAAATGGTAGAGTTTGACCAATGCAGCAAGGATTTCAGGAGTGGCCACAATGTCACTAAAATAAGCATAAGTATTCTTAAGATGTTAAAAGTATTCTCTAAAAGACCATAGACAATGAAAAGTATAGCTATATTTAATAATAAATAGTAAAATAGAAAACATGAGAATACTGAATATGTATTTATATTAAACACCAGAGTATTAATCACAGGAGATGTAACAAAAAACACAGTTGGATAGATTCACACAGATGCAGAAAAAACAATACTTAACTAATCTCATTATATTTTCCTGACTAACTAAAGAATTACTGTTCCCTAGTTAAGTTGCTTACTACAGCAAGACAAGATGAGGTGTGTGGTTGTGTGAGATATCTGTGAGAGATCTTTCCTGTCTGGTTCCAAAATGCTGCTGAGAGTTCCGAAATATCTCTCACTAATATCTAAAGAATCATTTCAGTGCTGGTTATAGAATGACATCCCATCTTGTCACTTGGCTGTGGTAAAATACACACGTAGAGCTTTGCTAAAATCTGTTGCAGCATCTGAAAGCTATAAAACAATTTAAAAAGCTTCTATCCCTCCAGGGTAGCAATTATTTCACCCCTAAGGACAGTACAGTAAGATTCTTAGTCCTGGTTTTCCCAGATATTTTTGTCTCTGGGTGCAATCAGACCTGAAAGATAAAATCTTTATGGCCAACCCATTTAATTTTCAACCTGTTTTTCAAAGCTGGACTGAGATTAACTTCTTCCCTTCCAGAATTCTCTGTTAAAAGATAGACATTTAGTCAGTTATAATAATACTGTGTGACATATATGTATATCTCTTTTCTGTCCAAAAGGACCCACCATTTTTAATACAAGCAACTTTACAAATACATTTTTAACACAAGCATCTGTACAAATCAGTGTGATAGTCAAATGATATAAAGTTCTTTACAAACCTCAGCTAGCTGTGGTGGCATATGTTACACATGCACTGTCCTACTCTCCCTGGCACAGATGGCACTACCTCATATTATCACAGGTTATATCTTCAAATCTCCTAAAAAGCTGCAATAAAAAAATGTTGGCAGGGTGAGTGAGACAGCTTTGACTCATTCTCCAGTTTTTCCTGATAGGTCCCAGTTCCAGCAGGGCAATCTCCACATGGACCAATGCATGATCTGTCAGGACAGTCTGTTGAGTGTACTTACCCTTACTGAGGTAAATACACTACTCCTGGATATATACATATTTACTTAATCCCAGTTTGCAAGGACAAATACATTTTAATAACTGTTTCAGTAATTCACCTTCATTAGATGTCCTTCTAGATATGGGTCCTCCAGAGACATCTGTTAGTTCTTTCACTTTTTTCCAGTCCCCAGCTGCTAGTTAGGAGGCCTTGACAAATAAATGTTCTATTGCTCTACCTGACCAATTCCCCTGTATTAATACATATTTTCCTTGTTTGTCAGTTGTGTTATTTGCAACTTATATGTGGTAACCCTCAAATATTATGGTCATTACCCCCCCCCCCCTTTATGGCTATCAATTGCCTCATCCTAAAATGCCTCTTATCTGTCTTTTTCTACTAACTTTATGTACTCTTGCCTAGTTAAATTTCTCCCTGGAACATCACTATATTTACCTCTGTCTGACATGGTTATCTATTAGCGTTCACTGTCTTGTTTAATCTGCCTCTCTGGTCCCCTTCTAAATATATCCCTGCTGTCTTCAGTATCATTGTGGTAGTTACCAGCTGTACTGACCCACTTCTCTTATGTGGTCCGGTCAAGCAACTTGTAAAAACTGGAACATAATGAAAAGGAGTAAGCCCCTTGCCAAGACTATAGTAGTTACTAAAATACTCCCCCATTAGCTTTAACTTTTTAAACACAGTAAACAAACAAAGAATCCTTATAAAACAATATGGCAGTCATCTTCCTCTTTGATTTTGTAGAGAACGCTCCCCCATCCATCTGTGTGTGCTGCTTCATTTTGTGCAATCCCACCGCTCAACCTGCCAGATAGCAGTAGTTAAGTAATCACACAGTCTTATACTGCCTTGATTCTTCTCCTAATGTCTTTTTCATTTTTAAAAAAGGAGGAACCTCCCTCTCCTCTGTTAATGGCCAAGAATAATATTCTTTTATAAAATGGTTCCAAAACCTCGCCTCATATGCTTATAGGTTCATAGGTTCATACTAGGCTATCTGCCCTAGGGCATTTATAAGCCTAGCCAGAGTATGTTTGGCTTTCGCCACCCATTTTAAATTAATTTTGCTATGCCCTTTTTCGAGGTTAGTATACTGTGCCTCTGTCTAACAGTGACACAGAAGTGATACCCAGGGTAAACCTATGATCTCCCATCCACTCATCAAGATTCCTCTTGAAGAGAGTCAATGAGGGACTCTGCCTAACCTGGACTGGGATTTTATTCCATAGTGAAGGGAGCCTCTGGGTTATGAATCTGTCCCTCCAGCATGTCCTATTTATTTCAGTGCTGAGGTTCAAGTCTCTCGAGCGTGTAGCTCGATGGGATTTGGATTTTTTGAGGTGCAGCATGTCCCTTAATTCCGTGTTGGACATGGCCTTATACGTCAGGCACAGGTCACCTCTGAGCAGGCGGTATGCCACTGAGTAGAGCTGGAGTTTCTTTAACCGGGCAGCATATGGCATCTGTTTGAGCCCTTTGATCCTCTTGGTGAGGTACTTTTGGGGTCTTTCCAGTTGCTGCAGGTGTTTGGTAAGGTACATCCCAAAAAGGGCATTGTACTCGATTATGGGCCTGATGAGGGATGAGTAAAGAGGCACGATGATCTCCCCTAATCTAGATGTGAATCCTTCATGATTAGGTGGGCTATATAAAATGTTTTTCTAACCACTTTGGCCACGTGGTTGTCAAATGAGAGATTGCTATCAACTTGGGTCCCCAGGTCCCTAATGACTTCTTCTGTACTTAATGGATTACCACCTATGTGGTAATTTGTGGGCACTTTGTTTTTGCCAAAGGGGATGACTATACACTTTTTGGTGTTTAGCTTGAGGCCATGGCTCTGGCACCAGTTGTCTGTTTCTATGAGGCCCTTTTGGAGGATGCTTGTGTCGGCTGGAGAGTCGATTATGGCGCCCAGTTTGCAGTCATCATGAACTTGGTCAGCCACAGTCCTTCCATGTTGGCCTGTACCTCCGAGAAATATATACCAAACAAGAGAGGTCCCAGGACTGAGCCTTGTGGGACACCACTTGTAACTGGTTTGGAGTCTGACATGGCTCCAGCAATTCTAACCATGTGGGTTCTGTCCTTGAGCCAGTTTGCAACCCATCTAGTGACATAGGGGTTATATTTAAGCTGATGAGCTTATCTATAATGCCTGAGTGGGGTATTGTATCAAGGCTTTGCGAGGTCCAGATAGGCTGTGTGGACCACCTTCCTTCATCAATGGCCTTGGTGACTGTTTCAAAGAAGTCAACCAGGTTTAAGAGGCAGGATCTGCCCTTAACAAAGCCAAACTGGGCAGGATCCAGTGTCTGTAGGTCCCCAATATCTTTATTTATGAGGTCCATGATGATCCTTTCCATAGCTTTGCAGACCAAGCTAGTCAGGCTTATGGGGCGATAGTTTCCAGGGTCCGTTGAGGCACCACCTTTGTGGAGAGGGACCACTGTTGCTGTACGCCACTCTTTAGGCACATATCCTGTAGTAAGGCTGAGATTGAACAGTAGTTTTATGTTTGGGTTTAGCTCTTCTTGGAGTTCATGTAGGACGCAGCCTGGGACACCGCCTGGTCCCATTGATGCTGTGTTTTTTGCTTTGGAGAGGGCGGCTCCCACCTGAGCATCTGAGATGTCGGGGGGGCAGCACTCTGCTGGGATAGATATTTGCCCTTTTGGTGGGGGGGGGAGTTTGCGCTGAACCTGTCAGCTAGGATGTTGGCAATGTCTGTGGGATCAGTGTATTTTTTGTCATTTTGGACTAATTCTGAGCATATCTGGGAATTCCCACCCAGGTTCCTAACATAACTAAAGAAAGCCTTCTTTACATATCTCATATTACACATAGTCTCATTGCAGTTATGGTACATTCCAGTACAAACTTACTAATGCATCAAGCTACACTGTTATACATTAAGTTTGTAAACCAGTAAAATATCTTGCATACCATGTAATCTTCCCTGCAGTGTCTATGGTAATCTGTATTCATCATATGGGCCATTTTGCCCACTGTTTACCTGGTTAATAGAGCCCATCTTAATGAATCAAAGATTAAATAACCATAGTGTTGGTATCGTGTTATAGCACATCATTGTCTTTTAATACCTCCCCTTAAGTTTTCCCTTTAAATTTCAAGCTTCTGTTCAGATCCGCAGTGATGTGTGCAGTGAGAATGTCTGTGTGTCTTAAAGGTTCACCAACATCCCTTATTAACTTCATAAAACCTCAGGGAAGTTTAGTCTGTGCTGGTGTTCATCTTCTTCGTATGTAAATTTGCTGCTTCACTTATCTGTTTAGTAGAATGTTTCATTTCCATTTGTTGATCATTTTCCTCTCTGCAATCAGAAAAGGCTTAGCAGATGTACTTTCCCTGGGACCCATCATCCAGTTCCCTGATTTTGCTGGTAGCACATCTGAACCACTTGATGTTAAATTGATTTGGGGAAACTCCCTGAATTTTTCTATTTCTTGCATTGCTTCTTCTGGAGCCACATAAACCTTGACTCCCATTGGCACAAATGGCTTTAATGTCATGGGATGTTCTATTTGGAACCTCAACCCAAGACGTTTACACAGTCTAATGTGAGAAATAAATTTATTGCATTTCAGGCATGTTCCCAAGGAGGTGTTTGTCTCCCACCTTGAGAATTGTACCCTTTTTCCATAGCGTGGACAGGCGTTGTTCTTTACGTTGGTATGTCTGTACCTTTATTATGATTGGCCATAGAAATCAAGAAGCAGTGGAACCCTGTATCTATACATATATATATATATATATATATA
>NC_056737.1:103248333-103305833 GCF_019279795.1 Protopterus annectens
TTGGACTCTCCGCCAGAGTCCCTCACAGAAGACACTGACTTTCAGTAAGGAGCGGGTTCCCCTCGGTCACCCCTGGAGGATGGCTCATTTGGTGATATCATAGAAATCCTTCACCAGCGTGGAGGGTGATCTGTCCAAAAACCCAACCCTGATGAGTCAGTGTTTCTGGAGGCATTTGGCACAAGACTCACTACCTCCTGGCTGTCCCCTCTGCAGATCCACTTGTGGATTTAGTTGCATCTCGGGCATGGAAGGAGTCTAACACTGTGAAGCCCATTCCTAAACTCCCTGATAGGATTCTGTGTGTGCTGTCAAGCAAACAACACAGGTCTAAGGGGTCCCTGGTTGATGCCACGGTGATGGCGGTGACCACAAAAAAGAGCTCGTTCAGGAGAGCTCTACAGTTCATTCACCATACTGACAGTCCTGGGCCATGAACCTTTTTGAAAAGTGGGTTTATGCTTCAGCCACATTCGCGGTACGTGCATTGAACTACATGGGACTTGTGATCAGACTTGAGCAAGACCTGGACAAGGAGTTCACTAAGGCTGCCCCAGGGTCCATGTCGATGGTGGAGCAGCAGAAAGTGTTCTCCTCCTGTATGGCCACCCTCACCTCCATCTCCAACACCTCAGTGTTCGTCCTGTCCCATGCTACTGAAGGCACCGCTAGAGCGGCTGGTATAAGCGTTGCTGTCAGGTGTCACGCCTGGCTCTGGCTTTGTGCATTCTCGGAGCCCTTCAAGGTGTCTTTCACTAATGCTCCATATGATGGTTCCACTCTTTTCGGAAAGACTGTACAAGGCACATTGGTCCAGAGCGTGAAAGACGGGAAGACCTTGTCTGCTGTCAGGATCCACTTCTCAACCCCTCAACGATCCTTTTCTCAGAATCAGTGAGGGGAGAAAAAGATGTGATTCCAGAAATCTCAGGGCTAGTCACATGACGCTCAGGATTCGCCCTCCCCCAGAGGCAGAGGGGTCCGAGGAACCAGGGGTCTAGGGATTCATTCCCAGACAGACCCGTGCAGCAGCCCTGAAGGCTTGCCCGACTGCTCATCTCTGGAGGCAGTTGGGAGACGTCTCTCGCTGCATCCAACAGCCTTGGAGTCAATTACAGACAATCGTTGTGTGTTGCAAATCATATCTAGTGGATACTCGGTCCCCTTCATTCAAATGCCAGTCCCACCAAAACACCTCCCGGAAATTCCACCCATGCAAAGGGAGGAAGCAGCAGTGGAAATTTCCAAGCTGCTTAAAAAACGAGTCATCCAGTCCGTCTCCCAAACTAGTCCGGATATGGCATCTATTCCAGGTTCTTTTTAGTGCCAAAGAAAACAGGGAACTTAAGACCCATCCTGGATCTTTCAACCTTAAACCTGTCAGCTGCCAAGGCGAAATTCTGGATGGTCACTCTCCAATCTATTCTGCCCTTCCTGCAGAAAAATGAATGGATGTGATCAGTGGACCACCAGGATTTATACTATCACATCAAAATGGACAGGCGCTCTCGGAGGTTCCTCCTCTTTCAGCTGGGGGCCGATCTTTACCAATTCAGAGCATTACACTTTGTTCTCACCACTGCTACCAGGGTGTTCATCAAAGTGATGGCAGTGGTGACATCTCACCTGCGACTGCAGGGTTTCCAGGTCTTCCCCTACTTGGGTGATTATCTGCTCTCTACCCCCTCCAGACATCGCCTCTGCCAAGCCAGGGATCTTCTTCTCCAAACCACCCATCAGTTGGGCATAATCATAAATCTCAACAAGTCCCTATGGATCCGGTTCAAATTCTAGACTTTATTGGAGCTCAGTTAGACACCATTCATAGCAGGTTTTTCTGACCCCAGACAGACTTCATTCCCTCAACAATCAGTTGTCATACATTGTTCAGACCCATTATCTCTCTGCAGAATCAGTCCTTTGGGCATTGGGGACCATCATGGCCATGATCATCCTCATCCCCATGGCTCATTTGCATATGAGGGTTCTTCACTGGACCCTAGCAGTCCAGTGGTCTTTACTAGATCTACCATTATCCCATCCAGTACGTTTGTCTTGAGCCTGCAGAGATTTGCTTCTCTGGTGGCTTCAATCCCTGGATCTTCTTCTGGGTCATCCCTTTTATCCTTCTGGCCCCGACAACCTGGGTGATCACGGACGCCTCCCTACTCGGGGGGGGGGGGGGCATTGCATGGGAAGGATAGTCCAAGGCACGTGGTCTTCTCTGGAGACCAAACTACATATCAACATCCTAGAGATGAAGGCAGTTCTGCTGGCGTTGCAAGCTCTTCGCGCCCATCTTCCCTTAGGGATGATTGCTATCCAGACAGACATGTCTGTAGTCTGGTACATCAACAAACGAAGAGAACCAGCTCTTATCCCCTTTGTCGCGAAGCCATGAGATTGTGGGAGTGGGAGATCTCCACTGGCCTTTTTCTGGTGGCAAAGTACATTCCGGGGAGGTCCAACATTCTGGCGGACAGGCTCAGCAGATCTGTTCTGATGCCTTATGAGTGATATCTGTATCCTTCAGTAGCGGAACAGATCTTCCTAAGTGGAGTCAGCCTTGCTGCGTTCTCTTCGCCTATCCTTCCAACGCCAAGTGCAGCGAGTATTTCAGCCTGAACCCCCTCCGGGAGAGCCCTCCCAGAAATGTTCTGTCTCCTGATCCTGAAATTCATTCAGAAAGCTCGACGGCTGGGGAGCTTAGTTATCCTCATTGCCCCTTTCTTGCCAAATATGGTTCCCCTCTCTGTGGTCTCATGTATTCTGTCCTCCTTGGATATTAGATCTGGTTCTGGATCTGATCTTTCATCCCTCAGGAATCCCACATCCAGATTTAGTCAGTCTGAAGTTTACAGCTTGGCTACTCCAGTTCCAGTGATAGCTAGGACTCCCGGGCTGTCTTCTCCAGTTAAGAAGATTTTGGTAGCAGTTCACAAATCATCCACTAGAAAACTTTACTTCAGTAAGTGGAAACGTTTTTCGATAAGGGTGTCTCAACATGATTTGGATCCTTTTACTGCTCCAGTTCCCACAGTCCTGGAGTTTTTGGCAGATATTTTTCATCAGGGTGCCAGCTTTTCTACAGTTAAAGTTCAGCTGGCAACTTTCTCCAGTTTTCATATAGGAGACAATTCGGCTTCCCTAGCTTATGCCAAGCTTTGTAAAGCCTTTTTGAAAGGTACCTTTTTACTTCGGCCCTCAATCAACGACCATAGACCACCTTGGGATCTTACTCTAATTCTTAAAGCCTTGGTTTCTTCCCTCTTTGAACCTGCAGCTGCAGTGGATTTGCAATTTCTGTCTTGAAAGACAGCTTTTCTGGTTGCTATTACCTCGGCTAAAGGAGTGTCTGAGATTTAGCCATTATCTGTTAAGCCTCCTTATATGGTGTTCCATCGGGTGTCCTTGTGTACTAACCCTTCTTTTCTCCCAAAACTGGCTTCGGAATCCAGCATTAATCAGGTCATCAGTCTCCCTGATTTCTTCCCCAACTTCCAGAGTGAGGGAGAATATAAACTGCATTTGCTTGAGGTTCATAGACAATTGCGTTTTTATTTGCATAGAACAAAGTCCTTTCATAAGTCTGATCAACTTTTTGTTTCTTTTTCTAAGCCTTTCTTAGGGAAACATGTGTCTAAGGTGACTGTTGCTCACTTGGTCTCTCAGTGCTTAGTTCGGGTGTATACAGACAAAGATTTATCTCCACCTGGTCAAATTAAGGCGCATTCTACTAGATCTGTGGCTATTTCAGCAGCTTTTTGGTCTAGGGTTTCATTGGATGACATTTGCTCTCCGGCTACCTGGGCATCTTCACACACGTTTATTTTACACTGTAAGTTGGATCTCCTGTCCAGAGGCAGGGCATCCTTTGGCTCCACCATGCTCCGGAATATCCTTCCATGAAGACCTCCCAGGGTCTTTTGGTAGCTAGGGACTCTGTCCCACAGGTTGAAGATCAAATGAAAACAACAACTTCAGATAAAGAAAGTATGTGCTCATCATAACGTTCCATCTGAGTTGTTGCTTCTCAGTTGTCTTTAACCATTTTTCCCTCCTTCCCCCTGCCTTTTGCGGGCGGTGTGGTGCACCAGGTGAAAGAGGCATGGCCCCTACTTTGGCAAGCCTTTGTCTTTCCTATTGTGCTTTCGAGGTGTAATACCAAGATGTTAGGCTCTTGGTTATGTCAGGGTGCTAATGTCGGCAGCAAACTTGATCTGAGGGGAGGAGGGAGACAGGAGCATTATGGGTAGGGGAAGAACTTGGAGCTCGGATCTGATGCTGGAAAATGTGGCTGAGTTGGATCTGTACTGAATCCAAATTCCCATAGGTTGAAGACAAATGAAAAGCATCAACTCAGATGGAATGTTATGGTGAGTGCATAACCTTTTTTCCTGCTATTCCGTATCTTCCATCTTCCTTAACTTCTCTCGCATTTTTTCCGAGGCTGTTTCTACTCAGCTAGCGGGAGTGTGTGTTTTCCCTCTTTCTTTGCTAATCAGGAAACATTGTCAGGCTGCTTCAATATCCTTTTGCTTCTTGTGTAATTTTTTGGCATATTCAGACCAAGAGTCAGTCAGTCTCTCTATCTCACTGAACATCTTATCCAATTTTGCTTTCACATCTCCCATCATATTTGTTACCTCCCCACTAGCTGGTGGGTCTCAGTAACTGCAAGCCAGTCTCCTGCCACATGCTGAATGTGTCCCACCTATATCTTGGTTTTCTGCATAGAATTCCCCTCCTCCTTTCTTGGGATTTTAGACATTCATGCCTTGGATTGTTTCCCTAGTTGACAATTCACCCTGTAGCACCATATTCACACTTTTTAACAAAACAGGTGTTGTAGCAGAGGAGCAGATGTAAAACCGCTTGCTATTATCATTGCACCATAACCAGAAGTATCCCGCTGGCTTCCACATCTTGATCACAGAAGCTGGTCACTAAATTGTCAAGAAAAAAAAAAAAAAAGAGTAACATACCTTATTAATAGGTACTTAATTCCGATCATCCAACCCAGATGCAAGTACCTCTGTCAGAACATACATAATTAATCTCACGTGCTCAAGCTCTCAAAAATTCCATAGGCTCTGGAATGTGCTGGTGCCTTACAGACACATGCCATAGGCAGTAATATGGAAGAATGCAGCACCGGCTTCACCCACTTAAGTGTCATCAGGTTTGTAGTCTCCACAACTGATTTTTATCCCAGCTCTTTGTGAATGTGTTTACAAGGGAATATTTAACATAGTGCAAGAAACAGATAAATTATAACATCTTTGCTGTGACTGTTGCAGGACTCACACAGATTGTTGCTGCCAGTTCTGATTCCAGCAATATTGCCCATACCTTTGTTGGTGATTAAAGAAAAAACAGAAAAAGAAAGCCCCCATCTTTCTCTTTAAATAAAGAGGAAGAATTCTGTATTTGGTCACTTGATTTCCTGATGGAACCTGCCTGCAATTAGACCATAGTGACACTTCCTCACATTTCTCTGAGTTTTCCTTGAACATTTAACTTTTGGTGAATCAAAATCTAGAAACCATGAAATGATGATGAAATAATTAAATGTTTCCACTGCTGTAATGAGGTAAGTGCATAGTCAGATGTTTGTCATGGAAAATGTACAGTGGGTACAATTGGTGGCTAATATTGAGATGTTTGTGGGCCCGACATGTATGGGTATGAAATAATTCTTGTATCCCTGTTCAGCTTGACCTGGATTGGCTTAATAGTTATTAATAAAATCCTTGATATGTGAGAAGTAAAATTACCTTTTTAAGTGCAAATGTTTAAAGAAGACTTCTCCTTTACTACTTAACTTTACAATTTTTTGTTTTTGTTTGAATTGTAATATAAATGTTATAAGCTCATGTCAGATGAGAATGTATCTGTCGGAGTAAAGAACTGACTGTCCTTTTGATGGGATAAAACCAACTTATAAAACTGAACAAGAACAAAAAGTTTCTTGTAAATATGTGGCTATTTGCAATAAGAAAAGGTTGATGTTTTTTACAAAGTAACTAAAATGGTTGATAGTTATGGCAAAAGTGAAGTTTGAAGAAACTTTGGTGAAGCCTGTGGATAATAATAAAAAACTGTATTAAAAGTACATTAGTTTTCAGAGAAAATCACAGCCAACTATTGGGCCTCTAAAGTTAACAATAGATTTATTACAAGCACATATGTGATGGCCGAGAAACAGAAGAATTATTTTTCTAGTGTGTGCGCATCTTCATGTCATTGCTGATCATTAAATGGCTGGTGTCCAAACATTTTGAAAATTAGCACGTCCTTTCTTGGGTTTACAGGAAATCTTAAACAACTTAAAAACTTTTAAGTTAAGAACACTACAAGTCTGGATGGTTCATTCTTAAATTTTGTAAGGGAGTCCACAGTTATATCATTGTATTATACATTCAGTTGTTTACTGATGTGAGGCCATGTATCTCCTTAATGAAAATCCTGTGTAGTCAACCCAATTTTTAAGAAAGTGACAAAAAGATAGCATTTAACTATAGACTCATAAGTTTAATTTACATATTATGCAAATGTTTTGGAAAAATATAGTTTAAATGCATTGGTGGCATTACACAAATGCAAGAAAATCATAAATGCCACCCACCATGGATTTCTTAAGCAATACTGTACAATTACTAAACAATTCAAATGTCTTGACATTATTGTTCAAGCAAATGATATTGGACTTAGTTGTAGTAATTAATTTACGTCTTCCTAAGGCATTTGATGTCCTGCCACTCGATATAATTGACTTTACTAATATTGATTGTTATATTGTTAATTGTGTAACTTGGTGGTTGAAAGATTGTTCTCAGAGTTTCTGTACAAGGAACACTATCTTGAGAAAGACCATTTTCATCAGAAGTCTACATTGGATCTGTTTTTGGACCAGTGTTTAACTTAGTTTTTTCAACATTGATCAGATCTTCGTTTACCTGGCTATGGATATGCAGATGACAGTAAAACTCGGCATTTGCAACCTCTGAGTTGGATTTGAAGGTTAAATTCATATCATAATGAATTTAGCATCTAGACAAAAAAATGTAGAGGTGGAATTTAGTAAATTAAAATATGCATACATGATCTTTGGGAGTGCAGTTATTAAAATAAGCATACCGTTGTATGACAGTACCCTGAAACGAGCATAGAGTAGAAAATATTTGGGTGTACTAGTAGACATTAGGATGGCCTTGAAAGATAATGTGAATAATGAAGATTTAGAGCACTACAACAGGTTAACACTATAAGCACTATATTTCTGTGGGATGTTTCCAGGTATTCTGCCCCCCCCCCCCGAAAAAAACATGGCAGTTGATTGGCTGCACTAAACTCTCCTTAGTACTTCTTAGGAATGAATCTGCAGTGTAGTAGCCTCTGGTAAGAATAGAGGCATCCATCTAAAAGCTATGTGAAATGTGCTTGTTTTTAATCGGCTGACCTCTGTGGGGGCAAGGCCTTATAGACTTTAAATAACTGAGGGTTTGCCCACTTTCTTTCTGTTAAAAGCTGGACTGCTGATATCACTATAACAGATGCTTCAAAGAAAATAACAGGAGATTACTGGGGAGAAACAGGAGAAGATCAGAAAGCCATTTTCCATCTGAGTTCTTACTGATTCAGTGCACTGCAGTGACGTCTTTGGCTTCCTAGGAATAGTTCTGCAGTGTAACAGCCCTTGGTGAAAGTAGAAGTTTCCATTTGACAGCAGTCTGAGTTTGCATTACATTGAAGAATCAGAGTGCTTGTTTTTGATTGGCCAGTTTCTGCATAGGGCTACAAGTTGGATTTTGATTGGCCAGTTCTGTAAGGACAGAGCCTTCCACATATCAATTAATCAGAAGTTTGCTCATTCTGATTCACTTCAGCACTATCCTGCTGAGAGAGCTTTAATATGCTATCCAGAGAATACAGCAACGGACTACAGAAAAGGAGAAAAAGACCTCAA
The DNA here is from genome assembly GCF_019279795.1 of Protopterus annectens. Classification (NCBI taxonomy): domain Eukaryota; kingdom Metazoa; phylum Chordata; order Ceratodontiformes; family Protopteridae; genus Protopterus; species Protopterus annectens. The sequence goes on from NC_056737.1 coordinate 103,256,303, forward strand.
AGCCCATTTTCATCCGTTTTCTTACTTTTTTTGTTTTGAGACTGGCTGACCAAGTTTGCAGATGACTGCAAGCTGGGTGCTGTCTTAAATTCCCCTAGTGATGTGAACATCCTCCAAGAGGGCCTTACCCAAACTAATGACTGGTGCCAGAAGCATGGCCTCAAACTGAATGCCAGGAAATGCATCATTATTCCCTTTGGGGAAAATGTCATCCCCACTAATTATCACATTAATAACAATGTACTAAGCATGCAATCACTTGTAAGGGACTTGGGCAACCAGGTTGATAGCAACCTGACTTTTGACCACCACATTGCCTCCATTGTATGGAAGGCTTTCTACATGACCCTCCTCATAGATAAGGGTATTTCATCCAGGAACAAGGAGGTCATAACATCCCTGTACTCCTCCCTTATCAGTCCCATTATCGAGTACAGTGCCTCCTTCAGCATGTACCTTGCCAAGTACATGCAGCAGTTGGAGAGACCACAGAGGTTCCTGACCAGGAAAATCCAGGGTGTCAAACACCTGTACTATACAGATAGGCTAAAAGCCCTGTCTCTCTACTCATTCTCATAAAGACTGCTCAGATGTGACCTGTGTCTGGCATACAAGGCCATTTCAGATCCAGCCTTGATGGAGTTGCTACATATCTGTAAGACAAACTCCACTCGCACAACCTGCACACAAGGCCTTAACCTGGTCTGTGACATTAATATAACTTGTTGGCGGGATAGAGTTGTGTCCCAAAGACTCCCCCATCTGTGGAAAAGACTCCCTCTCCATGTCAAGCAGAGTACCTCTTTAGCCTTCTTCAAGAGGAACCTGGATGACTGGATGGGAAACAGAAAGTACACCCCTGGGATCCCACCTGCGTCCCTGCTGGATAGGGGAAACAGGTGCTGACTTTGAGAGAACATGGGCAAAATTCTTGCCTAGGTTTATAAGGGCCTCTGGACCAATAGCCTAGTATCATCCTATGAACCTATGAACTTTTTGTCTTGCTGCCTGCTGAACATCCAACCATCAGATCCTCTCTTGGTCAGTCATTCCCATCTCTGGGTGAAAACTGATTGAGAGATGTCAACATCCAAACAACTATCAGGGGTGGTATGAACATTTTCTTGTTAAAAACCTAACTACCTCTGGGCACTCAACTAGGGAGCAGTAGAGAAGTGTGCAGTAGTCTTCCTTCACTTCTTTGAGCAATGTTGCCAGTAAGCAACACCCTGATCCTTGTTTCCACTGAAGGAGCAAACTGCCTGTTTTTGCTTGGGCAGCTTCTGCATAAGTTGGATTTTGATTGGCTAAATTCTGCAGGGGCCGAATCATAAACCTAAAGTAACCAAAGTTTTGCTTAGTTTACTGCTCTTCTGTGCTGGGCTTCTGCCAGCACCCTAGTGCTTAATGCAGAGAAAGACAAAAAGGTAGCATATTCCTTTCAGTCTAGGTTCATGCTTTTAACAGCTGGTGGAATGATAGCAACCTCAAACCAAATATGAAAGAATGTAACAGTTCATTTTGGTAAACAAAACATTTCTGCATTGTATCTTGTAGGTGACACACCCCTGCAGTCAGGCATTTCATAAGGTATTGTAGTCAACATTGCTGATAATTCCTTATCTTGAGGCCACCATATCTCTGTAGTAGTTCAGAAATCCTTCTGTCTGACTCAGTTCATTTCCAAAGGCATCTTCTTCCAAAAAGTCTTAATTCCCCTATTCGGACCCATTATTAATAGTAATGCCCCTTTTGGCATATATTTGTCAAAACATATCATACACGTGACCTCACAGATGCCCAGCTCATAGGTTCATAGAGTCATATATTAGTACTAAGCTTGCCATTTCTTAGAATGTTCCATTTTCTACGAGGTGAGGATTTCTTGGAATTGGTATATATAAGTTTTGTTGGGGCTTGCCCCCCAGGTTGGTGATGCAGGGTGTATCTGCACCCCAGCATAAAATAAGTTTGCAGGAGAAGAACAGTATTTGATATTGTCTTTTCTACTTATTTTCTCTGTTTTGGGACTCTTCTTTGTGAGTCATGACATCTCAGTAGGGAGGAGTCCTTCAACAGTAGGTACCAACATTGCAATTGGCTGGACCATCTCAGTTTCCACAAGAAGGGTATGCCAGCATTTGCTGCTTACTGCAACACTCCTTTGTCAGTTCCTTCAGTGCCTGGATGCATAATTGATCTTATAATTGCCTTTGTCACAAAATAGGATTAAGTTTTTTGTGCCTAGAAGCAAATGGAGCCAACTGCGTAAGCCTTCTTTTGTTGTCACCCTTGTTTTTTTAATTGTTGCAAGCCTATGGTAACACATTTCCCTGATCATAACTTCTTTTGGAATCTAGCCCATTATTTCTTAGCTGCCTAAAAGTGCTACAGAAAATGCATCATTTTAGTTTAGTACCTAGAACAACTCTGTATCTTCAGGAACACACTTCCTATCTTTGCACTTTGCACACACAAACTCTTTGGAATAAATGCACAGTAGTAAACATACACCATAAGCACTTTTACACTCTTTGAGATACCTTGAATAACTCTAGTTTATACCCTTTTATTATAGTCGTTTTGCTTGATTAATCTCCTTTCATGCCCATTATACTTTTCTTGTGCTCGTTTTACTCTAAACATGCTCGTTTTGCAATTCCAAGGTAATTCCAAACCCCTTTATGTGCTTTTCTGATCATCATTTTATCAAGTATCTTAATTTTAAACATTTCATTTAATTAATAAACTTTTTGTGCCTCTTGTTTGCTTAATAATGCGTTCTGTGCCCTTGTAATGCTCCGTTTAATCTTTTTGATAAAATAAATTGTTTGTGCATGTTTTCATTACCTTTGGTTCATTTCTGGCCCTTTTTTGTACTCTGTTCACTTAGTTTATCTTCACTGTTAACTCTGCACCTCGTAGCTCTGAAAAGCAGTCTCTGGAATCCCGGTTCTAAAATCATGTCACTCGTCTGGCCAGGATAAAACAAATGAACATGTGTGGGTTCTGTTCAAGCAGCTTTATTGTGTACAAACACATCAGGATTGAGGCTTAGTAACTTGCTTATAAACAAACTAGCTGTCACACTCATACACTGTCACACTCATACATGCTCACACTCTGGCTGCACTCTCAAAATGGCACTGAAGCTAGCACGTGGTTCCTATTTATGTGTACGTGCTGTCCTTGGAAATGCATCCTAAAGGTACAACACACACTTCTACAAATACCCTCAGAAAAGCAAATAAACTGAATATAGTAGTTTGCAAAGCTGTACACTGTAGTTTGAAGTGTAAAACCAAGCTATTTTTTTTTTTCATTTTGAAAGAATCTAGCCTTTCAAACTTTTAGGCTTTTTTGTATCATGTAAGTGTCATATTGATTAACCTCTTCAATGAGGAACTACTAATTTTATAATGGCTAAATATATAGAGTTTCATCTAAGTTCTCATTTTACAGTATAGTTCAGCACAGTACAGTGACTATGTTCCAACATGTATATGGAAATACCAAGAGTCATACTTCACAGAAGCTTTTGTGTATTATGAGATAGTTTCTAAGTTTTACTCTGGTACATATTCATTACTTAAAGTTCTGACTCTTCTTCATTTGGAAAGTAATGCAGTATTTACTGAAACTTGTTTTTTCATTTGATAATTGCAGGAGTTTCGAGCCTTTGAACTGCTTCGTAGTGGATTGGACAGGTCTAAATACCTGCTGGTAAAAGAAGCAAAGATTATTGCAATGACCTGTACCCATGCAGCCCTGAAGCGGCATGACCTGGTAGAATTGGGATTCAAGGTAAGAGACAAGTGCAGTAGCATTAGTTAGGAAAAGTTTCAAAACTGTGATGCAGTGGTTATGTGCAGTGGTTTTACCGAGTAAACTAGAAGCTGGTGGCCAGTATTTATTTTGCCTTTAAGCAAGATTTCATTTAAATTATGATCTGTTTTGTACCATTTTATTTATGGATTAGTGCATGGCCATCTTTTATAAACTTTGTTGACCAAGTTAGTGGGCTGGTTCTCAGACCATTTTCAGTGATGGCCATTTACTCCGTTACAAATTTTACTAGATAGTTATGTGGTATTGCAGAATTCAGTGTAGGTAACACATACATCTGCAGAAAGAAATATTTGACAATAATAAAAGTTCAATTAACAGTAGAGATATAGTTATAGTTCTTTGGTGCTGTACAATTCAAAACGTGTAACATTTTTGCAGAAGCAGGAAATATTTGAGGTTAGAGAAGGGAGAATAGACACTTTTTATGTATTATACATAAAGGTACAAATAATTCCTAATTTGATAGGTTTGTTTGCTTCTTTTTTACAGTATTTTTGAATGCAGGAAACCCTTGTTATTGGGTTATTGTATTCTTAATTCAGATAAGTATTGTGGTTGCTATTTACCCACTTGTTACTGCATTAAGTAAGTAATGTGACTCGTGTTCCAGGAACCTTCTGGTTGCCCTTTATCAATATGACCTTGTCACTGACCCTGGGGTGTCTTTAAGGTGCAGTAGGTTTGGAACTTTGAAGTGTCACAGAGCAAGGGACTGGAGGGTCTCGTTTTTTATGCTGTCTTATTCAGAGGGCATGATGTAAGGGTGGTAATATGGTGTTTGAATCCCAGTTGTGTCACAATAAATGTTTGGTAGTACTTGCTTTAAATCTGCACTGCCGACACCAAATATATGGTATAAACAATGTTATGCTTTAGCAGTCCATGTGGTTACAAATCACACATTGTCCAAGGAGCGATTGACCTTAAGGGAAAAGAGTAAACGTGTGCTGCTGCTTTAAGTAATAAATGACACCTGCCACAGAGCTTTGCACTGTACAGCTGCAGATATGACTTGATATCTTCTTATTTGTCAGAATTTTAGATATATTATTCTGAGTCTGATGTGTTCCAGTCTTACCAGCAGTAATTGAAATTTATCCAAAATTATTTTGTCCACAAACACCCGCACAATCTTTCGAGGTGAGGGATTAATGATAACTCTACAGTGCCAACAACTGTCTTTCCAGTTTATATTGTGCTGCTTTGGCAAACCCAAAACACAGTTTCCTTGTAAAATAAGCCAGCCTTCTAATATTTGAATAGTAGCAATAGTTTAACATGCATACTCTTAACCTCATAAGCAATTAAAACACTGGCCACAAGCATTTAAATTCAGCAGTAGTGCCTTACTTGAAATAAAGAAAATAAAGCATTACATTTAACAAATAAATAAGTTTGCAGAAATATTCTTACAAAAGGAATGTAAAACAAAAGTTTGGCAGAAATAGATGACATACAGCAAATAACCTGTTATATAAACTAGACGGTAAGTACTTTCAGCAGAAAATTTGCTCATTCCTGACTGCCTCTAGATTTCCATTTGAAAAATAATTTGGAGGTTCCTTGTAGGCAGTAGGTCTGTCTCCATAGGACAAAGCCTAAGCACAAGTGACCATCATCAAGCCAACCTCAGGATGTTTTTGCTGGATTTACTTTGAATAATCCTATCATGTGTAAGCTAATGTGATTAAGCAAACCTAAAACCTTTAAAAGCTGGGGAGGTTGCATCTCAAAACAGGAACACTCCCAAGTTCATAATACAATTTGTTTTCAGGTGTCAAACCCCCTTAACCCCTAACACTGGGGCAAGACCCACATTCTGAACTACACTTGTACTAACCATGTGATTGCACAAACTCAGAGCAAAGGATGAAAGTGCAAAAATAATTCTATGGATCTAATGTCATTTAAAGTAACCCAGTGACCCTCAAGTTACAGTGCTCTGGTTTCCCATTTTTGCTGTACCTTAACTTGTGAATGTCATGCCAGCTGCTAGGTACTGCTTTCAGTGCTATCCCTTATCCATGTACAGTACTGCATATGCCTGGATACAAATGGCTAGGATGCAACAAGGCCATTCCCTGCCCCCCCCCCCCCCCCAGCCAAGGAGGGAGGAGCCACGAAACTTCAAGGATGACTGCATACTAATTAACAGGTTTATTAGAACTCTCCCATTGTGAAGACTGCAGTTATGGGAAAAAAAGCCATAAAGCAATCAAATTGGATACATTTTATTTACCAGCTTGAAATTACTCAGACTGGATGCCATCAAAGAATAAAATTGAAGAAAGTAACAGAAAATCAGGTGGAACAGGAAAAGAGAAGAGAAAACTTACAGCTGCTTCAGCAAACAGTACTTCAGGTTTCAGCTTGGTGAGGGCTTCCAGTAAGTTATTAGAAAAATAATTCAGACACACTCAGAGTTGCTTAAAATATGTGAAACATTAACCAATATATAGAGTCAAATAAAAGGCTGGAAAAATAGAAGTTGTTTTAACTATTTATTCAGATGAGCTGATAAAACTGCAAAAATCATAGCCTGCATCGAAAAGGCTTTTCAAGAAGAGCTGTTTCAAAAGTAATGTTAGGAGAGAACATTAAACAATATATAGAGTCAAATAAAAGGCTGGAAAAATAGAAGTTGTTTTAACTATTTATTCAGATGAGCTGATAAAACTGCAAAAATCATAGCCTGCATCGAAAAGGCTTTTCAAGAAGAGCTGTTTCAAAAGTAATGTTAGGAGAGAACGTGCAGTGTGCAGAAAAAAAAAGAGACTTTCTGCAATACCAGAAAAACTAGAAGAAATACACTGTATTAATTTAATGAAAGTACAAATAAGCAACGGGACTAGTGTTCCACACCAGAATTTGTTCACTTAAAGGGCACATCATGTATATGCTCTAAACCTGGCCATGAAAAAAACAGCCAAGACCTATATTAGTAAAGATGCAATTATACCAGCAGAAAGAAAAACTATTAAAAATTGGGACAGCAGAGTCTTTGTGGAAAATGACTATTCTCTGCACACGAGAAGATGATACCAGAAGCTACAGCTCATGTTAGAGTTTCAGTTTTACTGTGATGGTTAAAACTACTTTCAGTGCATAAGGAAACTAACTGATCATGTTCTTTCAGCATGCTGTTTGTAACCACTGGTTTCTTAATGGAACCAGCCTTGCAGTGTAACTTGTCGCCCCATCTACCTCATGCTGAAGCCCCTGCTGATTCAACAGTACAGTACTAAAATTATTAGATAAGTATTTTAGACTGTCTCTAGTGGTTCATTTATTCCTTTATTGAACTAGTTTGTTGAGGTAATCAGTAACACCAATCCTTATTCTTTGGTTGCCGCTTACATTGCAGAAGAAACCAGTATTTTGGATCAAGTGGCCCCAGACTGATAGTGCCTCAATGAACCATGGGTTGTGCCTTTGTGGGATGTGCCAGCTGAGGACTGAGTATAGGTGAGGAAAGTGTTTTCTTTTGGAAGATGCATTTAGTGTGGATGCCCTTTATGTGGTGTTTGCCACAGGAATGTTTTTCAAGAATCAATATTTTTGTCTAGATGCTCTTTTAGGTGACGTGAAGGCTGTGCAGTCCAACCTGTTTTACTGTCCTTAGGGCTTTTTCAACATAGTGTGAGAGTGCTGCATACAGTACGTCTTTGTGGATAAGGTTGATGAAGTCAGGCAGAGATTATCCCTGGGTGTGTTTGTGGTGCAGAGCAGTGATCTTCTGGTTGTTGGTAGGTGGAACTTTCCTTATTCGAGTTTGAAGCTGTTACAGAATTGTAGTCACCTTTGTGAGTAATATGCTGTGATCCTAACCCAGGGCCTGCATAGCTGGTGGAGTCCTGCCTAAAGTCTTGCTCTGCTGTTTACCTGTTTGTATAGTCCTATTAGAGAATGAGATTTTGCTGCTTTTGCAAAAAGAGAATTGATTATCCCTGTTTTCAATAACCCATTTTTCTATTAGCCAGTTTGAAAGGTCATCGTCCTTCTTTTTTTATTAAGATTATTGAGAAAGTTTTGCATACAGTTATTTTTATACTTGACATCCTACAAACAAAACTGGTTGTTGTCATTCTGGTTTTAGACCAAAACATAGTAAAGAGACTGCTCTCACTTGAGTGGTTATGGAGCTTATGATGAGAGACCCACTTTTATATTCCATGTTGTTCTTTGATCTTTCTACAGCATTAACGTGGCTGACCATGGAATCCTAATATGCATTTGAACTTACTGTAGTTTAACTTCCACAAGACTTACGCAATTTGCCTGTTTCCTTTGGGTTACAGCCAGAAAGTGCTCTCTAGCATAAATTCCTATAGAAGCCACCTGCTGCCTTGGAAGTTCCTCATACTGGCATTGTTGTTTCCATACTCACGTTGCTACTTTGGGAGGCTATAAAAGCGAGGTTTGTTAGATATCGGTGCAGAAATGGAACTAGTCCTTTGCTTCTCTGAATCCTGTATGGAAGATTTTACCACTCCATAGGACTACTTGGATGATATCTAAACTGCGTTAACTTCAGATCAGAGCTGCAAAGACAGAAGTGATGCTTGTGCATGCCATCATTCATCCCAGAGCTGTGGCTAGGTGATCTGGCACCCTGTCCCCTTCTCCAATCTGATACCTCCTCAGCTTTAAGTTGAAGAGCTTAAAAAAAGAAAGCTCTTTAAACTGTTGCAAACTGCCTGCTGCAGCTTATATCACTATTCCACAAAGCCATACTCATAGCACTGAAACCATTCACCCTTGACTGCAAATGGAGTATCGACATTCATTTCTGAATGCCATACTGTACTACCAGCCAGTTGCCATCAGCCAGTCGCGTACCCCAACACGTTGCACTTGGTATGGCTTGCTCTGCCCTAGCTACTCCTTGAATTCATCCATTCCATGTTCTTTTCCTTCCTCCTCATTTTTGTTATGAGAAGAATCCTGTAGGATTTGCACACAGTTCTTTTAAACAGGCTGACCTTTAAGGACCATGAATCAGACATAATCCAAACATCTTACTTTCATCTGAAAAACATTGCCCACATCTTATTCTTTCCTTGAACCTTGCAGATGTAGTTCATGCTTGTGTACCTTCTCACTTAGGCTCCCAAACAGTGATCCAGCTGCAGCAGCACCATATGCACAATTCCAGTGCCAGAATTTTGGCTGGACCTCTTTTCCTCTTCACTTTTAATATCCCTGTCTCTAGAACCTGCTTTGGTTGTCAGTCACTTCCAGATCAGTGTTTAAACTCCTGCTTTTGACTTCTTAATGCCCTGCACAAGCTGGGTCATGTCTTCTTGCTAGAGCTTTTTGTCATTTGTTCTCTGCTTCCTTTAATATCATCAGGTGAGCTGCTGGCTATTTACAGGACCTGTATTCAGAGCTCAAGTAGGCATTTAACCTAGTACTAGGCCTCTGGAATGAATTAGTTTACCTGATGCAGTCTTGCATCTCTGAGGTACCCTTTTAGAAGTTCCTAAAATAGTCTTTATATGAGGGCCTGTTCGACATTCAACTAGAGATAGCATGTCTAATATATATCATGTTACCTCACAGCAAGAGGCTTCCAGTTCAATTCTCGGCTGGAGTGCCTTCTGTGCGGAGTCCGCATGTCCTCCTGCGGTTGAATTCATTTTAAAAGACATGCAGGTAGGTGCGTGCATGAGTGGGTGTGCCTTCCTTGAAGGCTGGCAACTCAGCACCGTAAAAATTCACTGCCAGTCATTAGCGGACCGGACTTCTGCTGTGGTGACCCTTAACCGGGAAAAGCCGAAAGAAAAGAGATTGTAGTTATGCAGTATTTAATTTGTCAGTTTATGAAGTTATGTTCAATGCCTACATTTTAGCTCTTAATTACTAGATTTAAACAAAAAAATTGTTGGCCACAATGCACAGCCTTCTTATTATTTAACTTGTCCAGGCAGTACAACTGTGTATAGTAGCTTAAAATAACTTAAAAGTGTTCAGTAGTTTTCAGGCAGCCATGCCAAATAGCAGAAAGATGAAACATTTTAGTTTTTAGAGATTGGCGCCTTGTTTGATTCTTTCATTTAAGTTCTAGTTATGATACTTTTTTTGGCAGCCAGTCAATGCGTAGTGTAGCAGAGTAACATTCTCTTCTAGCATGGCATTGTTTACCAACTTTTAATAGAACCTGGCAGCTGTCTTTTGAACAGAATGTATCCTGTCTCCTGTTATACTCCTCAGCATTTACATGAAATATAGTAGCTCGGTTTCAGTGTCATTCAAGCATTTTGTTTCAGATTGAGTCATGCCACATCTGCATGGGTTTCATATGTTGTCAGACATAATTTATGTAGTATTTTCTTGTTCAGAAGGCATGTCAGAGGACTATTATGTTAAAGCATTTTGAGACTGTCAAAGCATTAGCTCATAGTGTTAGCTGTGATAGTGTAAAACATGTCATAGTGCCAATCAAACCATATAGTGACGGAGAAGCCTTGAAAATGTAGCAAGAAGAATCTTCACAATGCAGTTTTATAGTATTGCAAACTACAGAGAACCCATTCAACATTTTGAAGAGCATGCAAACTTGGTTCTTAGAAGCCACAGTGATGCACATACAGAAAACTCTAAACTACAAAAATATGCTTTAGAAATACAGTTTTGCAAAAAATGCACTTGCAAGCCATAAAAAAAAAGTTTCTTTATGTAGATGCTGATAAAATACCATAACTGGGTAAAAATAATCTGACCTGTTGTGAAACAGGTTAACTTTGCATAACCTCTTTTCTGTAGTCTAGACAAGAAGAGGCAGGCAAAGTTTCTTGATTGACTTGACAAATAATGTTGAAAGATTTGAATGTTTAGTCATAATAAGAAAAACAGGAAATTTCTGTTATGTTTCAGTCTTGTTTTTACTCTACAGCTTATCTTGTATAGTAGTTGCTGGTTATGTTTTATCTTTATATGTTCATTTAAATCATTGAAGATATGAGAATTGATGGTGCACTTATTTCATAATTCTGAGTCGCGCATTATTCCAGTTTTGAGCTTCTTCCCAAATTTTTGCCATAGTCAGTGTTGCAGTAGTGATACTTGGATCCCCATCCTGAATACTAGATTCTTTTCATGATACCCCAACCAACGCATGTCCATCTGGATTGGCATCCAGATGTCAAGAATATAAAATGGGCATCATCTGGCATCATTTTCAGTTCTTTCTTTCTGTATGATCCGATGCTCAGCACTGCTTTTACTTTGCATTTGACGGTCTGTTGTTGGGTTTGAATCACTAGAGTTCCAGATGCCTTCAAATAAGTACTCTGTTGGGGACATTTTTTCTGATTAGTTTTCAAGAAAAAAAAAATAATTGTCTTTGTTGTGGGAAGCAGAGTCCTCACAAAGATTTTCATTCACATTGCTTGTTTTGTCTAGGCCTTCAGCACAACATTGCTAATTGTCAGCATCATGCAAGGTTACGACCATTAATTGTAAGGCTGAGTTCCTTCAGTTGCACATTGAGGCTAGCTCTGATTCTAGTAAGGCAGGTCCGTTGCATCCCTCAGTCTCCACTGGTTCACAGGCTCTGACCCATAAGGATAAACATCCAAAGAAGAGGGATGTTAGGAATTCTAAGGATGTTTCTTTGGTCAAGCTCTTGACCAAGATTAATGTCACTGTTGCAGGTGAGGCATCTTTGCAGCCCCCTGGTCTGATGCTTTCTAGTCTGGAGTCCTCTAGTACAACTTGTCCGAAGGCTGTCATAACTAAGCCCCCTATTTTGCAGACAAACACCAGGATGGCTTCTGTTGGATCTGAAGCTGCTGAAAAGGCCATGGCCTCCAACGCCCATGTGCTGGTGACCAAGGATCATGGCATTATACATACCTTTGGTTATTGTTAGGTAGAAGATTCCTGGGAGATGGATTGAGATCATGGCTGCCCACCTGTGACCCGAGGCCTTCACTTTCTCCAAGTCCAAGACATCCATACCTAAGAGACTCTCATATTTGACCCAGCCATTGCTGCCTCAACCCCACTGCCTCTTCTTCCCAGGTCTCTTCACAGGACTTGGTCAGGCTGGCCCAGGACTTCATGGATTTCGTGAAGACCAATCAGCCTTCCCAAGAAAATGGTGCAGTGCCAGGAACTTTCCATGAGCAATGGAAAAAGGACACGTCTCCTCAAGGTGTTTCTGATTCCTCAGAATCAGAGGATGAGGAGAAATTGGCATATGTAGAACATCATCCCTGTCAGACCTTTGAAGATTCTGATGACACAATATCCTCAGCTTTGCTCTTGAGCATTTATATTTTGGTGACATCCTTCATAGGATGAATGAAGCATTCATTCGGGAGTCTAAAGAATTCTGTAAGGATCACACTCATTTTAGAGAGCCTTTAAACCTTTCCACCCCTTGATCTTTGGTATTTCCCATAGTTCATATAGTTTCAGATGTTATGTTTGAGGACATATCTCTACACCCCGGCTTCTAGGAAGCCAGATTGCTTCTGTACTGTGCTAAAATGTCTTAAGCACCTTTATAAAAACCCAATGACAAATCTAGCAGTTGTATAAACAGAGTCCACTAAGGGAGTTTATGGGTGTGCATCCAAGAGCCCTAATGGCCCACTGACTGGGAAAGCAGATTGTTGGTATGAAGACTTGTACTTCAAACACCGTGGCCATGAGGCTTTCAACTGCCAGGTCCACATGCTCAAATATCTGGAGTCATTACAGGAACAGATTAAATGCAAGACAAAGGGGATACAAGACAAGAGCATTCAGAGGGACATCAAGGATCTGTGCAATACCTCCCTCCAGGTGTCCAGACACTCCGCTATGGTTATGATGCCCGTGATACATCATGCAGTGTGGCAGCTACTGGGTCACTTACTTGGAGACATGGCTGGCTGAGAACTTAACCTCTGTCTGATCAGGTAAAAGCTAAGTTCTTTGATGCCCCTTTGGGCAAGGAGTTCCTTTTTTGAGCCCCATGTAGAGCAAGTATTTGGTAAACTAGATAAGAAAGGAAAATTAATAAAATCAGTAGAAGAATTCTAATATCTCCAACTCCAAGATATAAGAGGAACTCACCTTCTTTATCTTGCTCCTTCCCAGTCAAACATGGGAAGCCTAGAGAAGACCAAAATTGCAAAGGAAGTGGCAAACAAAGCAACATTCAAGACCTGGGGGATTCAAGGATCCTGCTCCACCCTGGGAGCAGCTGTGACTATCTCCAGCAGCTGCCTTTCATTCCCCCTAAATCCCAACCCAATGCACTCACCCCTATCAGGAAAACATTTAGCTTTTTACCACCATTGGAAAGACTTAGCACAAAACAAATGGCTATGCCATTCAGTTTTTTTGGGGGGGGGGGGGGGTTGGGGATCCTTCTCCAAAAAAACGAGAAAAAATGTTGCCTCCCATTATCTGCTGTTTTCACCAAATGTCTGGCATCAGTCATTACTTTTTGCAGGACAATAGGTGTCCGTATATATCCTAATCTGGACGACTGGCAAAGTCTCTGTTAGAGCTTCGAAAAGATTGCAAATGTCACCATGGATTACTTTTAGAAGGTGAGCCTAACCCTCAACTGACAACTACAAGCACAACAATTACCTCTCTGAGGGCAGTCATAGATTCTGTGCAACAGAAGTCCTTCCCTTCTCAGGACAAAGTCCTGTTTCTATCAAAATACTTCAGAGACATTCATACCAGACATGCCATTTCAGCAAGGTCACATAGATTCATGCATTATCATGATTCCCTTGGCAAAGGTATACACAAGGAAGCTGGAGTGATTTGTAAAGGACACTTGAGAGCAACATTTACAGCCTCTAGAAACCATGGTTTGTTTCTATTACCATGTGTAAAAAAAGACATCCTATTGTGAGAGGAGCAGCCAGGGGACCCACTTCCCCACCTAGGACATCTCAGAGTTCAGGGAACTTGGGACAGGCAAAAAAAAGCATGTCAGTCAGAAAGAGATGATGGCAGTATTCTTGGCCATGAAGGCCTTCAGAAACAAGCCTCTCCCCAGGAGCTCTTCAGATTTGGACAAGCAATACCACAGTAATGTAGTACGTAAACAAGCAGGAAGAACACTGTCTCTATCCCCTGTGCAGACTGGCTACAAATATCGGGATACTGGTACAGCAAATCAGGGTGACACCCATAGTACCTTACTTTCTTGGTCAGGACATTCACCTAGCAGACTCTCTAAGATGAATCCTCCTGAACCCCAATGAGTGGATGCAAAAAAGGGAAATGTTTTCTGGCTCTCTCAAATGTGGGGTCCCAGACATAGATATTTTTGTCACTGCAGACGGCAAACAGTTGAACAAGTTCTGCTGCAGAACCCAGTGAACAGGGTCATGTAGAGCAGACACCTTCTCCTTCAAATGGACAGATCTCTTCCTGTATGTGTTTCCATTGATACCCCTTATACTCAGGGTACTTCTAACAGAAGGGTGAGGCAGGCCCAAAATGATTCTAATTGCTCGATTCTAATTGCTCCTTTTGGCCCAAGAAACACTGATTCGCCATTGTTTTCTCTCTCTCTCTCTCTCTCTCTCTCAGAGGGGGGGAAGATGAAAACTCTACTGCTGATCGTAGACCTTCTCACGCAGAACAAGGGGTCTGTAATTCACCCCAACCTGAGAATCCTGAAGCTCACAACATGGAAGATTGGCTTTTAATTCCAAACTTTTAGCCTACTCACAGGTTGCTGTATCCATTTAAGAGAGGCTGGAAAAAACCTACAGCAGAATGGTCTTATTTAGCTAAATGGAAATTGTTTTGTCTGTGGTGCCAGTCCAAAGGAATTCTGTCTGCACAGACCAACGTAACTCAAATACTTGAATGCTTCTTCTACATATTCAGACAAAGCTTATCCTATTCTAGCATCAAGGTTTGTACCTTGGCCATCTCACCAAAGACTACCTAGAAAGGAACCTGCTCCTCATTGTGAATTGTATCTCGTGCTTGAAAAACACTGTTTGCCACCATTTAAACTGGCAGCTTCAGCTCTTGTAAAACTTTTACATGGATAACCACTCTTTTTGGAACCAGTGTTCATTATTCTCACTGCTTCAGCCGCTTATGGGTTGTGTCATGCCAAGTATACAGCAACCAGCCAGCTTCCAAAATTTTTCATTCCCTCCCACACTGTCATTCTAGCTGCTTATAGACTAAGCCCTTTTTGGCAGGAGCTAAATAAATAGCCAGAACGACTAAAAATCCTCAGTACTTTATTGTCACTTCGTGCAGGTGCATCTCTGAGGTGCTTCAGGATCAGCAGTCATCATAAAACTTTCTATCAGAACCCTTCCATGCTAGTCATTTTATTATTTTTACTGTATTTTTTAGACTGTTTTTCTGTAATACTTGTGGTATATAAGGAATGTTGGTAGACATTCCTCGAATACCACTGTTTCTGCGTAGGTATTGCTTTCTAGGCACTACCTGACAACTTAAGCTTATAGGGTCTTACTTTTCATGTTTTTTTTTCCTTCAACAAATTGAATTTTTATGGCTCAAAAGGTGTATTTCTTGCGTATAAACTGTATGTTTTAAAGGAATGCTTTTGTATGCTCCTGTCTGATTTTTAGTGGCAGTTTACTGCAGGGTAACTATCACATGACAGTAGTTTGTTGGGCACTGCTTGTGTAACGTTGTGTTGGGGAATTGAATTTTTTTGGAAGGGTTGTGTGCTGTTCAGGTGAACTAAGAGACTAACTTCCTGCCGTCCCCTTCTAGCATAGCTGACTGTCAATCTTTCCCGCCTACATGGATACTTAACCCTGGTCCTTTTGTTTCTTCCTTCAACATACCTAAATAGAAAAAAAAAACAGTTAAGCACAAGTCCTTGTCTTCAGTGCAGGATCATTTAGTACCGCATACAGTTGTAGCTGATCCTGCAGTGTCTGCTGCTGGTTTGGGTCTATATTAAATCAGCGAATGCTTAAAAAAGCAAACGCAGATTTATCGACTCTCTTTAAGCGAAAGCTGAAAATCCCGAACACTCGGAACAGCGATTTTTTTCCCAGGGAAAAATCGCTGGGCTGTTTTCAGGACTTTTCCATTTCCTCTACTGTGTTGCGATCTCGGAGTTGGTATATTTAAGTGGGGGGGTGAGGGGGCATAGCCCCCTACATTATTTACTGTTTTGAATTTTTTTTTTTTTTTTTGTGTGGAACAGTGATTTTTTTTCCCTGGGAAAAAAAATTGCTGTTCCGAGTATTCGGGATTTTAAGCTTTTGCTTAAAGAGGGTTGATAAATCAGCGTTCACTTTTTTAAGCATTCGGTGATTTAACATAGACCTGCTGGTTTCTCAGACCCCCCCCTTTACTGGCTTCTTAGAATTTCTCTGATGTAGCCTTGCCAGGCAATATGGTCCGGTAGTCAGACACATCTTCTTCTGCTGTTCCAGTGGCCTATGTGGCCGCGGGAGAATCATCCATTTTTAGTTGCTTGAGATACACCAGGGGAGGAGGGGTATTCTTGGGGTGGCCAGGGAAAGAGATTTCTTGCTCTGGATGATATGCTTTCCCCTTCCCAGTCTTCCTACAGAGATGTTCCTAGAAAAAAGAAACAGAAAAGTTAATTATTCAGTTAACAGAGAAATTGATTATGTTTGTAAAAATGATGTCCTTTGCTTTGCCAGGTGTTTGTTGGAGAATCTCAGTACTGGCTATCAGGTGCCTCCTGAGGGTTCCATAGCACAAAACTTTGAATCTTTAGATAGTGAGCCTAAATCTGTACAAATGAAGACTTTCTCTTTTTCTGAGACTGTCTCTAGACTAAAACATGTGTTTGCTTAGCAGCAGGTGGATGTTCCCCCAGAACTGGGTAGGAGTTATGATTGCTAGAGCAAGAAGCCCATCATGCTGACCCATTCCTCCCATTCTGCCAGCATTGGAGAGTGACTTAAATGCAGCCTGCAAAGCTCCTGATTCTCAGCCAGAAGTACAAAAACGGCAAACAAATTATATCAAGTCTATCAATGTAATAAGTATCTCTTTTCTCATCTTAAAGCAGATCCCGCAGCCATCTTACCTATTGCTGCTAATGCGATTAGGCTTCTTACCACCCTAACCCAATTCCTTGGTAAGCTGCTGAACAGACTGAGTAAGAGATTTACATCCTCTACTTTAGCCTTTAGAATTCTTAACTTCCAGGGCTATATATGGAAGATATCTTTGAAATGTGCCAGTACATTGAGAGGAAGGTAGATCTTATTTGAATCAGACTATTGCTAACTCACAAGTTTCTAAACATGCTTTAAAAAGTATATATGATTGTGCTGGTTCCAGGGCTTCTGCTTCAGCCACACTTTTAAGAGCAATTGTTTGAAATCATATTCAAAAGTTCCAAGAGAATTTAAAGTCAGATATATTGAATTGCTTTCTGTATAGAGAAGTTTTATTTGGTCCTTTTGCAATGCAATGCAAGTCCTCAAAAAAATAGAATGAGAGTGATAAATTTAATACAGAGTTTCTTGGATTTTTCAGGTCCTCAGATTCTTTTCTTACAAATTCCCTAGTCCCTTAAAAATAAAAAGACAAACAAGTGGTACCTCTCACGGACAGACACCTAAAAAAAGAGAGAGGCTTTGGCTAATAATAATCCAAAAATGAAAGGAGCGTTTCCAAAAAAGGGTGCCCTCCTCAAAATGACTGTGCCAGATACTTGATTAACCTCCCTCCCCTCCTGTCTCAGCATCTGTTCCTCTTTCACAGAATCTGACTCTAAATGCTCCCTTTTGGCAGCAGATTGTTTCAGACAAATGGGTTGTGAAGGTAATTCAGGAGAGTTAAGGTTATCATTGGCTAGAAAAGTCCCATCCTTTGAGAGGGATCCCCTCTCACCCTCCCAGTCAAACAGAATTGTTTCCCAAAGTGCTCCAACATGTTTTATGCATGAGTCATGGAGTGTGTTCCTGTAGGTCAAATAGGAAACAGCTTTAATTCCAGAATGTTTCTGATTCCAATGAAGGAGCACTCTTGGAGAACAGTTTTGAACCTTTTTCTACAGACTCCAAAGTTTAAAATGTGACCCTTCAAACAATGCTATCACTGATCACAGATTAGAGCATCTTGGTAATTTTAGAACTCAGAGATGCTTAACATTACACTCCAGTAGCAAGCATCTTCAAGTGATTTCCATAATTTTGTGTCTGGATCGCATTATCAATTCCCTGCATTACCCTTTGCACCAAAGATGTCCAATGCACCAAAGATGTTACAAAGTGTCTAGCCTTAGTAGTGGCCCACTACAATTTGCTGGGTATCTGCATTTTTCCTTATTTAAATACTTACTGATTTGTACAAAATCTTTTCCCATTTGACAAGACTCTCTGAAAAAGGTATCTGCCCTCCTACAACATCTAAGATTCCAGATAAATATGCAAAAATCCTCCCTCACTCCATCACATAGGATTGTGTTTCTAGGTTGCCTGATGGTGTTCAAAAGGCTTCATCAAGGTGGATTTGTGTTTGGAAATATTCCTGGACTTTTCACACCAGTTTCAAGTTGCTGCCAGAAAATTTCTGAGGTTATTAGGCCTCATGGCTTCTATAACTGTCATGACTCCTTTTACCTAGCTGCATGTTAGAGAGATTCAGTGATACCTCAAAAACATGTGCACCCAATATTCTCAACCCAGGAGATTCAAACTCCTATCTTGGGCTTTATCAAGTCAGAACTGCATTGGTGAAGTGATCAGATTGCTCACAATCCAGGTCTCACATTTTCTCCACCTACCCAAACACAATTTGTATTGACCCAACTTTTGTTCAGGGAGCAGTTTTGAAGGGGGTGAAAATGTAAGAAGTGTGAGACAGTTTAGACAGATCAGTGCACGTCCGTATAAAATAAATTTTGGCTGTGATTCATGCCATAAAGTCTCTGCATCGTCGTCTCTGGGACCCAGCTCCCCCCTCCAGATCATTACAGACAACACCAGGGCTCTGTCAGAGCAAAATATACTGGTAGGCAAACTAAGCAGATCCTCAGCAGACTCTCATGAGCAGAAACTTAACAAAGAGGTCTTCCGCGAGTTGATTCAGATGTTGGGAACACGTCAAGTAGATCTGTTTGCCTCCTTTCAAAGCTGACAACTAAATATATTCTATTCCAGAGCTCTCTGTAAGCAGGCCTGGAAAACAGATGCTCTTTCATTCCCTTGTTCAGGGAAGTTGTTATATGCATTTCTACCCTTTCCAATAATTTCCAGGATAATTCTCACGATTCAGAAAAAACCCTCAAAAGTCATCGTGGTGCCTTCCTTCTGGGTCATGCAAAATTACTTGTCCTTTTTTAATGGAACTGGCCAAGGGCGATTACCACAAGCTTCTTCACAGACTAGCTCTATTCCCACAAGACAAGGCATGTGTGATACAATCCAGCATTAAATAATTTCAGCTGACTACCTGGATGTATCAGTTTTGATACCTTTTAGTCAACTGTTTCTTGAGGATGTGCAGCATGTACTAAAATAAGCAAGAACGTCTGCTGCTAGGAAATCATATATCGGCAAATGGAAAAGATTTTCTGGTTGATGCCTTGCCAGTGACCAGGGACCCATCTGGGATTTTGTAGTACTGGTGCTTAAATATTTGTGAGATTTACTATACTCTGGCTTCTCTTATTCCTCCACGAAAATGCATCTTGCAGCCATTTCTGCATGTCTGCATATGGGTCACCCTCTTTCTTCTCTGTTTATTGTCAAACATTTTGTAAAAGGACTGTTAAATCTGAGGCTTCCTCACAGACAGGTCCTCCTCCTTGGGATTTCAATTTGCAGTTTTTTGCAAGAGAAACTGACTTTGTCGACCTTTGAACATGCTAGTCAGGCTAACTTAAGGTACATTATGTGGAAAATGGCTCTTTTGATTTTAACATCTGCACAAACGGTATCTGAATTGCAAGCTCTCATGGTGAGATAAACCTGTCTGGTTTTCTTTAGTGACAGGGTCACTCTGCGCACAAACCACTCTTTCATGCCCAAGGTTGCTTCAGAGCTCACATTGAATCAGGTCATTGATCTTCCTGTTTTCTATCTATAGCCAAAAAGTAAGCGAGAAAAGATTCTGCACACACTGGATGTGCATAAGCAGCTCAGGTACTGCCTTGACAGGAATAAGCCCTTTAGGAAAGCTAACCAGTGGTTTATTTCCTGTTGTGGTATTAAGAAAGCTCAGCCCATGTCTAAATGGACTATTTCCCGGTGGTTTGTAAGGTAAGTTTGTACCACAAACTAGTACAACTTCAAAAACAGAAAAGAAGTTAGACATCACAATTTCCCAAAAGGAGTCACTACTGATACCTTCTTTTCAGTCTCATGAAGTTCAGTGTTTGGTGACTGTACAGTTGGGCTGTAACTTAGATGCCCCTTTTACAGAGGGAGTAGGGTAGGAGCAGTAACAAAAACAAAATTATGAAGAACATCCCCACACTACTTTATGCTATTCCCATCTCGATTAACCTGCAAGTCTCACTCCTGGACAGTGCTGTAGTAAGGTGTCAAAATTTGCCACCCATCATCATTATAGGACACATCAATGTGTGGCCTTAAAAAACGTAATGGTTAGGTCTAAGGCTTTACTTTAAATGTTCCCAACTAATCACTTCCCACAGACTCCTCTATTATCCAGACAAATGCTCTAGTTTGAAAAGTATTCTTCAACTTTATAACCCAAGTAGACAGCTGAGTTCCACAGACAAAATGTTAATTTTTACAAAAGCTAGCAACTCCTCTGTTCACTCTTTGTTCTACTCCTCATCCTTCCTAGCCAAAATTTGGAGCTCCCTTCCTGTAACTCTAAGAAACACAGTAAACACCAACTCTTTTAAGCCACAAACAAGAGAATACCTAAAATATATGTAGATCCGTAGTTGCACACCTCCTGGATGGTAAATTTCTTGTCCCTTAATTTTTCCTATTGTTTCCAAGCTATTTATCCTCAGTTATTGGTCCAAATTGTCCTCCTTGTTTTCTCCCCCTTCTACTTATCCTAAAATATTCTCTTTCATCTCTTAATACTAATCTTTCATTTCCTTATTTTCTGTTCTTCACATTTCCAAATACATTTCACTCTGTTTATATTTTGTACATGTGTTTATTACTTGTATACCCCTGTTTATTATGTTCTTTATGTGATGCAATTTTTCTGGATCTTTTCTCCCTGGGACTCCACTTAAAAGGGGTAGCTCTCTGTCCATTAGGACTATCCAGGTAAACAAGTACAATAAATAAAATAAACATAATTACTTCATAATCAGATTAAGAAATGTGATCATTGAAGTGCAGTACCAATCAGTGCTTATAGTATAAGAATCTCAGAACTATGTACATTTCAGAGAAACTAACTTAAATATACACAGCTTCGGGGTGACATCTTCTGAAGTATACATACTCAGAAGTGCACTAGTGATCTGAACAGCTACAGTAGCTGATATGCACCTGTGAGAATTGGAGCGAGGTAGCACAGTACAGTTGTTTAGCCTTCATCTCATTTTCTGGAAACATCTACACTGTTGCTGCTTTTTTTCTTCCACACTTTCCTGAAATTGACCTTGTAATTTTGCCATGTACTTTGGGAGCTTGAAATAAATAAATAAATAAATCACTGCTGTCCACTTAAGGCTGGCTTGACAAAATCTCTAATGGCAACGGTATTATAACTGCAAGAGTTAGGGGCACAAAACAAAGCAAGCTTTTCTTTAATGTAATGCATCACATTAGAGGCTAGAGCAGGTTTAAATGAATAAACAGCTTCAAGTTTTTAGAAGTCACACAGCCATTTGGTTGTCTGCAGCACAGGAAAAAAAAATAGCACCCACCAAAATCTGAAATGTTCTTTTCAAACTTTATACCAGATTCCGGTGGAGAATAAAGGGCATGTTTTGATGAAGTCCAGGAAACATTTTGCATGTGACTTAGAGGCAGTGTACATTTCCCAGTCTATACAGGAGTAGTCAGTCTCCCATTAGTAGGATGTTTGGCTGGATGGTGAGCACTTCTAGTAGGTCTAGGTAAGAGTTGTGAGCTTCTTGTGTCATTGAGGGTGATCTGTAGATGGCCAGTACGTGGGAGGGAACCTTGGTTATGGAGACTTGGACTTGTTATGAGAACAAGTGTTTTGGTATATTGGCAAGCTAGAAGGGCATTAATGCTCGTGCTTGAAGTATTTGTATGTATGTATGGAAGAATTCCAGGGCATCATCCTGTTTAACCAGCCTATTGTATGTGCTGCTAACATAGACTGAAACACCTTCACCTTTAGCACCTGTCCGTGCTGTTTATCTAAATGTGCTGTTTATCTAAATGTGTGAAAGTCACTGTAGCCTTCCACTGATGGAGTACTGTTGCTCGTCCGGTCAGGATAAAACAGACGGACAGTTGTGGGTTAGGTTTGAGCAGCTTTATTATATACAAACATATCAGGATTGAGGCTTAGTAACTTAAACTTAAATAAACTTATAAACAGGGTGAATACTGCACTCATAAATGTTAACACTCTGGCTGTTCTCTCAAAATGGCACTGCTGCCTGCAAGTGCTCTCCATTTATATGCACGTGCCCTCACTTTGAAATGCTTTTTAAAGTTACAACACACGCTCTGTTGTACATCCTGCCTCTTTGAGAAATAAGTCATGCACTGAAAATGACAGCTTTCATTGACACGCAATTATACAGAAATGATCCTTTGACATGCAGTTATACAGAACTAATTCTCTGACATGCAATCATACAGAACTAAATACAAATAAAACAATCATGTCCAGGTTGCTGTGTATTTTACATTAGGTCTAGAAATATGACCTGATCGTGTGACATAAAAATTAGAACTGGGTTTAGCAACAGGGACTGTCTTTAATGAATGTTCAACTTCAGGGACATCATCAGGAATGGGAATAGGTACTGAGACATGTTCTTCCACAGGAACATCGTCTGGGTTGCTCTGAGATCTAGAGTCTGTATCACAGGTACAATGCTGTGATATTGATTCAGACGCCCGGAATAAAATGCCTGACATTTCTTCTGTATCCTCATATTCCACCAAGTAAGATCTCAGCTCGGCACATACACCTCTCACTTGACCAATTCAATTAAAACCTTTCACTGTTTGCATCCTCGCTATCTCTCCTTCTTTCAATGGACGAAGAAAACTGCTCGTTTTATTATAACTGGACTTCTGAAAGGAATGCTTTTTAAATAGTTGGGCTTTGATTGCTCTGGTGTTTTTAGCATTAGACATCAACAAACTCGAACTGATAGGCAAGTTGTTCTGGTTTGCCTAGATAGAAGTCTCTGAATAGGTAAGCCAAGTAAGTTGTCTTGGGGGTATATTTCTGAGATTAAGCAAATTCAAGAAGATATTGGTATAGTCACACTTTGACCTTTCTAGTAATTACTTTGCACTTTGTACTACACACTCAGCTAGGCCATTTGACTGTGGGTATTCCGGACTGCTAGTAATATGGATAAAGTCAACCTCTTTTGCAAATTTCTGAAATAACTGACTGGTAAACTGGACATCATTGCCAGAAATAACTTTGTGTGGACTACCATGGACTGAGAGGTGACATTTCAAATTAGTATTAACAGTACTGGATGCTAGGGTAGGTAGCAGATGGATTTCAACCCAATTCAAATAAGAGTCTACTAACACTAAGTAATTCTCATTGTTCCACTCAAATATGTCAGTGGCTGCTGTTGACCAAGGTAGTTCAATAATCTGGCTGAGCTGAAGTGGCTCTTTTTGCAAATGCAGTTTAGTACTGTTGCATACTGAACAAGATGAAAGTACTTTATCAAGGTCTTTCAACAGAGAAGGCCAAATACTAGCCCTTCTTTTGGTAGCTTAGGAACCTGGGTGGCCACGATGCAAAATCTGGATGTACTCATGTTGTAAGGAAGTAGGAACAATAACTTTAGGACCTTTGAAAATGATACCATCTTCCATCAACATCTTATCTCTGTAAGGAAAATAAGGTTGCACTTCTGTTGTGCACAAGATTGCATCCAGCACTGATGAAGTAATTGAGCTTTTGCAAAACTGGATCAGTCTTTGTATGATCTCTTAGCTTATCAAGTCTTGTGGTAGAAAGATTACGCACCTCCATGACATTGAAGTCAAAATTCTCTGCATCAAGCTTTTCTGTGGCATTTCTGGGCGATCTGGATAAGGTATCAGCCAGATAAAGAAGTTTGCCTTTTGTATACCATTTTGAAGTTGTACTTTTGTAATCTGATCATCATTCTTTGTAGCCTTGCTGGAGCTGTATGCTTAGGCTTCTTTCAAATAGTGACAAAGTTGATGATCAGTGTCGATCTGGATAGCTCGGCCATAAATATAATAATGGAACTTCAAACATGCGAACACAGTTGTCAAAAGTTCCTTCTCAGTTTTCGCTTACTGCATTTTCAGTTTGGGTAAGAGTTCTAGGCGCATAGGCTACTGATCTGCCCTCTTGAAGAATAACTGCACCAAGACCGAGCTCTGAACCATAACAGGAAATAATTGCTGGTTTGTGGACATCATAGTATCTCAACATAGGTGGACTGGCAATTTTCTGTTTCTGGTCATTAAATGCTCTCTAGTGTTTTTCCAACCATGACCAGGTAACATTTTTGCATGTCAACTCTCTTAAAAGTGCTGATAATTCACTGAAGTGTGGTATAAACTTGCCCAAATAGTTAACCATATCAAGGAACACTGTAAGGCTTGGACATTGTCTTTATCTGGCATCTCAAGAATGGCTGATTGATTAGAAGGATCTGGTCCTAAGCCTGTACTGGTAAATAAATGACCTACACAAGTAACTTCTGGCAGCCTGAATTTACATTTCAGAGGATTGAGCTTTAAATTCACTTCACACGCTCTGTCCAGAACTTTTATTTATTTATTAATTTTATTTTATTTATTTACATTTGTTTACTGGGAAAGTCCGACTGGACACAGGTCCGTTTTCAGTAGAGGCCCGGGGAGAAAAGCTCCACAGTACAATAGAATGCAGTACATGCGAGAACAAAATATAGATCATGCAATTGATTTTAATACATTTTAGGTTAGACGTTAACCGTTTTAGTTAGTACAGTAGAGGTGCATAGTAAAAATATTGAGGTACATAGTCAAAAACTTAAAAAAAAATATATATATATATATATTTTTTTTTTTTTTTTTTTTAAAACCAGTATCTGGGTTTACAAGCTTTTTAGGGCAAATCTGTTTATACTTATCTGAACATGTGATACGCAATTAGATTGGTATAGATTAACCTGGAGTATAACATGAGCATAGCCAGTTAGTTAAGTAGTGGGTTTTAAGGAGTTTTTTGAAATGATTGAAGGAGGTTGTAGAAGTTATATGGATTAGTAGTGTGTTCCAGGTTTTGGCAGTGGATTTTCTGAGGGTTCTGTCTGCTTCACCATTATCTCCCAACTAGTAAATCATCTACTATTATAGGTTAGTAGGTTGGTACTAGGCTATCGGCCCTAGGGTTTATACAAGCCTAGCCATAACAATTCCCTGGATATTTCTTCCCACAATATTTACTTCCTTGGCCCCCTGTCTAGCAGGGTGACTGACGTGATCCCCGGGGTGAATTTCCTATCTCCCATCCATTCGTCAAGGTTCCTTTTGAAGAGGGCCAACGAGGCGCTCTGCTTGACATGTATGGGCAGTCTATTCGAGTATGGGGAGTCTCTGGGTCAGGAACCTATCCCTCCAGCCTGTTTTGTTCATTGTGATGACAGGGTTTGGCACACGGATAACCTGAAAAAATTTGCTCAGTTGCACTCTGAAAGACTTTACTGGCAGAATTTATTCCAAAAGGCATTTTGAGCAATCTGTATCTACCAAATGGGGTACTGAATGTAGTCAGTAGTGAAGATTTGCAATCAGTCATTACTTGCCAAAATGAACTGTTTGCATCCAAGACAGAAGAAACAGTGGCATTTGGCATTTTGGTAGCAACTTCCTCGACTATACGCATAGGGTGATGGGGACTCTTTAATGCTTTATGTCTGTTGGGGCAATACATATTTTGATTTCGTCTGAGCTTTTCTTATGGGCAACTGCCATGGAAGACACCCATTCACTTGGTTCTGTGACTGGACAAATCACACCGTGTTGGTCCATTTTATCTAACTGGACCTTGACTTTGTCCTGCATAGCTATCAGAACTTTTCTCACTGGTCTGACCTCTGGGTCTAATTTCATGGAGTACACAACTGGAAGTTCACCTAACTTGTCTTCGAAAATGTCTGCATACTCTGGGAAAATAGCATCGGTGAAACTTAAACTAGGACATGTGCTTACATGATGGACTTCTTTGCTAAAAGAAAGTGCTTTCATTCTTAAACTCTCTCTGCACAGGTCTTCTGACTACATAAAATTGCAAGGTGTAACTGTTCCTAGCTGAATAGCATGAAAGCACTACTGATCTTTCGGTTTGAAACTTTTCACCTCTATAAGCAACAAGCTTCGCACAGTTGGCCAAATTAAGTTACTCACCAGCTCTTACTCTAGCAAAGGTTTCCACTGACATAACATTACACTTTGAACCAGTGTCTACTTTGAGCTGTGTGGGTTTACCTTTGATCAGGACAGTACAAAACACTTTGCTCTTTGACGACAAATCTGCTGCATTAACCTTTTCACTGACTTCTTATACACAATCTACATAGAAAGTAGAGTTGCAGCTTTCTATATAATCAACTTGCTTTTTTGAGTGACCTTTCTTAATAAATGAATGAGGCTTGCTTGATTTACAAAACCTTTGAAAGTGGTTCCTTTTTTTAAACTTGTGGCATTGCTGACCAAATGCTAAGCAATTATCTGTTTTAGAGTCATGATTGGTACCACAATTATGACAGTTAACAATAAGACTTGACTTGGGTTTTGCTGACTCACCGTTGTGGGCACTAAACATGTCCATTTTACTTAGCTAGTCTTAGAACTTGCTAGAAGGGTACGGGTTCTCCCTGGGAATCCCGCAGGGACTGCAGCTGCCATGTGCTTAGGCCTGTTTCTACTAGCCACATGCTGCATGCTGTCTATGTTTGCTCTAGAAATTGTTGAAACCATGCTCTTTACACTTGCAAGCATATATGTGTGCCTTTCTGTAAGCTCATGTATTTGACAAATCTGTAAGCTTTGCTCAGTGGTAAATCCCAGTCAGGAAGCAGAATCTTTCTCACAGCAGCATTATTAACACCACATACAAGCCTGTATTTTATCAACCCGTCTTTCAAATCACCAAACTTGCACGTTTTAGCCTTGTTTCTCAAGTCAATAGTATAAGCTGCAAAGGTTTATCCTGACTTTTGGTACATACACAAATCAATGCTCTCTTTCAGTGGCTTCTAACCGTGCTAAGTTAAGCAAAATAAATGCCCTGGTACATGCATCTTTATCAGAAAAAGCTGCTTGCATGAAAATATTGTATTTCCTACTCAGATACTCTCCAATTCTCTGCAGTATTATGACCAAATATAAGGGGGCCAGGTATACGAAATGCCTGTGCCATATCAACATACAGTAATAAAGACCCTTGGAATTATGTACAGACATGTACACACATATGTCAGAAACTTATGCCAAAACTTGTAACTATGCTCAACAGCATAATATACTCTTTGAAATAACTGTATTTTGTGAAATAAGTCTATGTAGCACAAGAACACTTTGAAATCACTGTACTTTGCAAAACCACCCCCTATCAGTGTAAGAAACACTTCAAAACAACTGCTCTTTGCAAATGAATTGCACACAGCACAAGAAACTTCTCAAAATGGCTGTACTTTGAGAAATAACTGTACAGTGTGAATAACACTTTGACATGACTGCACTCTGTGAATAAAATGTACACAGCACAAGAAACTTTTTGAAATGACTGTATTCTGACTGTAGTTTGCAAAATAACTGTACTTTGCACACAGTAAACTCTTCAAAATAATTGTACTGTAATAAAGCATGCACTGCAAACACTTTGCACAGTCTGAAATACTTCGAACAACTCTAGAATAGCTTTGGTCAATGCAAATTAATAACTAATTTCAAAATATGGTCGTTTACTAAAAAGCATGCAGTCGCCTTGCTTTTTTATGCTTATTTTGCCCTTTTATTGTACTCGTTATGACCATTTGACCTCTCATCGTGCTCGTTATACTTTTCTTGTGCTAGTTTTACTTTTAACATGCTTGTTATGCAAATGGGAAGCAACTCTGAACACCCACGTAAATATTTCTTATAATTCTATTAAATATCGTGGTTTTGAATATTTAATTTAGTCAATAATTAGTTTTGTGCCTTTCATTTGATTAGTAATGCGTTTTGTGCTACTTGTTTGATTAATAATACATTCTGTGCTTTGCGAATGCTTCATATTGTTTTCTTTACAAAATAAATAATTTATGCGAGTTTTGGTTACCTGAACTTCATTTCTGGCCTTTTTTAATCATTTGAGCACTGTATCACCCAACCGGTTTACCTTTATATTCTCGAATCACACATGTGCGAGTATTCATATATTCGCATCGTAAAAACGAAACTGGAAACAGCGACAGTTGTTAATGTTCGAAAAGCAGCAAATCGAACAGTTGATTCGCTGTGTTTCGAACATAAATGTCGACAACAAAATTAGATAAAATGTAATGCAGGGGGGCTAGCCCCCCCTGCACCCCCCATACACCCCCCCCTACTTAATTATTCTAACTCCGAGATCGCACTACAGCGGGGAAAGGAACCATTTCCAACTCCCCACTATAGTGCAATCTGCCCCAGAATGTCAAATGTGCAATGAGCGACTCTCACTGTGCATTCGCTCATTGCACATTCGAACCTTCTTCCATTCGACATTTGCAAACCTTGCAGACTGTCTTTCAAACAATTGTTGGTCGCCCGTGTGTAATATGCACATGTAAAGGTAAACCCACCCAACCTGCTCAGTGTACCTTCACCATTAACTCTGCACCTCATGGCTTGAAGAAGTTGCTCTCTCTTCCGGTTCTGACACCATGTCACTCATCAGGTCAGGGTAAAACAGACTAATAGTTGTGGGTTCGGTTCAAGCAGCTTTATTATATACAAACACATCAGGATTGAGGCTTAGTAACTTAAACTTAAATAGACTGACTACTGCACTCAGGCTGTTCTCTCAAAATGGCACTGCTGCCTGCATGTGCTCTCTATATGTACGTGCCCTCGCTTTGAAATGCTTCTTAAAGTTACAACATATGCTCTGTTCTACAAGTACTTTCAGCTGCTTTAAACCAAGTCTTAGGAACAGCATCGATATCTACATTCTCCAGAGTGAGGAGAGCTTGGAGGCTGTGGAGTATTGAGCAGTGTTGAGCAGTAATAGCTTAAAATTCCTTTGATTTTTTTTTTTTTAATGCTATGTTGGTAGTTTTGTCATTTTGACATTCTCTATAAAAGACTGTAAGGGGATGGATAAAGTTTTAGCCAAGATCCTAAAACCCCGGGTGGGGGGGATAGGTGCAGACCATCCTTGGCAAAGTAAAGTGGTCTTTACCATTTCCTCCCATGCTGATAGATATTGGATCCCTCTGGAGTGACACCTGAAGCTAAGACAGTTGTTAAAATTAATAATTTTCTATTATACTGTGACATTATATCATCCTTGGTGAAAGTAGAATGCTGCTTAATGCAGGACATGTACCTGTCTGTGATACATACTCAGAGAGATCCATAATGTCTCTTTCATATAGTCCAGTGAGGTACGCCTCAGGTAATTTACACCCACAAGGCCTATGCTGGAATCATATTGGTACCTGTGGTGCAGTGACTTGAGTGCATGAGTGATATTTTGGATCCTAGCTCCGGCAACTAACCAGTATCTTCCCCTTGTCCACCTTGGTGAGATGAGTATCTGTCTGTTGTACAATAGAATCCCTTATGACAAGAGTACTAGGTAAAGTGTTGACTTGCCTTATGGGCTTTGATGTAAGCTTGTGTGTAATATTAGGTCTTGCTTTTGGTGTGTGGTTTAGAGATTGCTGATGGTGGGTGTTGCAGTTTGACAGCTTAGGAGGTATGTGAAGTTTGGAGAGGTTTTTTTTTTAAGTGCCTCAAAATAAGATCATCTATGTATAAAGGATGTAGTGTGTGTTTTTGACAACCTTGTTTATAAGTGAGATTTTTGTCTCCAAGGAAATTACATGTATATCTCTTACATTTTGTTAGTTTCGTTAAGGATTAAAAGGTTATCTGAGTACATGAGACAATTACTACATTGTCTCAGGATGCCCATATCTACCAATTTGTCCACAGAGACATTAGGAAATTGCAAATCCATGTTGTCAGTACTGGTATTTGGGTTGGACTATTACGGTTTAATGTCCTGGTTTTACAGGGGTCACCTGAACGGTGACTAGGAAGAAGGCTGGATGTTAGATAGTGCCTTAATCTTAGTATTGTATGACACTATCTAGCTGCCCTAAACTTGGCTCCATACAAAGCCTTTCTGTGCTATAGGTTTACTACTGTACAGGGTACTGCTAACCACCACCGAGTGGTGAACAGCTCCACAAAAATGTGCACGATTTTTAGCAGACAGAAAAAAACTGAAAACTAATGTTAGTGCCCTCTGGCCAATAAATGACTACATTTTAACCTTCCTGGTGTGTCTCCCAGCTCAGAGACATCAGGTAAATACATTCTACTACAAGATAGATGATCCTGGAACTTAATGTAAATGAACAGCAAAAGTAGCTCTCAAGTGCATATTAACACCCAGATAAGTCCCTAAAAAGCCCTCTGACTGATGAAACAATCTTACTTTAAGCCTCTCTGTGTGTTTCCCAACACGGACTGACCAGGCTACCTTACTACTGCCACTGTAGTGTCAGTCCCAGTCTTCATAGTGTAAAAACATACTTTGGTTATCCAAAAGTGAAAAGGTACCAACTAGCTACAAGTAATTGTCACTTTAAGTTCCCTTGTTTGTTTCCCAGCTTGGCCAGACACAGCTACCTTTCTCTCCTACTAGAATTCTTTTTTCAAACATCTTTATTAAATTTACAAACATGACAAAGGCAATCTTACATTTATATAAATGAAAAACATACAAAATTATATCAATTTAGTTGCAAACAGTTTACATCACAGGCATGATTGAAACAACTGTAGTTGTAAACATTATACATCACTTACAAACCATCCAGTCATTGATAGTTAAGCATTATATAGCACATTCATATCCTGCCTCTTAAACCTCGTTCCTTCTTTGCATATATTGTTCCCACAATTCCCATTTTTTTCTGTGTAGTTTGCTCCTTCCCTTTTCTAAAGATCACAATTCAGTTGTTTTATCGCTGTTACTATGTTCACTACTTCTAGTAAAGTTGGTCTAGACTTTGATTTCCATTTTCTAGTAATTACTTTTTTGGCAGCCACTATAATTAGACTCAGCAAGGCTTTACTATTTCTAGGCAACTCCTATTTTGTAGCATAACTCAAAAAAATCATCTCCCTGGTCAGCCCAGTCTGCTCACCCAGCATTTCCAACAGAGAGGTCTGCAGGGAATCCCAAACGTCTGCCAGCTGATCACACTTACAGAAAATATGTTACAAGCTACCTCTTTCTTGCCCATTACACCTCCAATATTTGCTGTCCACCTGAGGAAAAATTCTTTGGAGTCTACTTGGGGTATAAAAATACCAATGAAAACACTTCCGGGCAAAGATCCTAAATCTTCTAGACTTTGTTGCATATTTGGGAGATATACATATATCCCCCATTGTCTGTTTGTGAATTGCTTAGCCAGTCTCTCTTCCCAATCCTTTCTATGCTCCTCTGATTTATTCTTATAATTATCATGCAATATTTTATATGCTTTGCTAAGTATTCCTTTTTAATGGCAGCTTCTGTTCTAGAGTCTATTAAAAACTCTACCAGTGCTGGTCTTTTCATTTAGAAGCTCCCTATTTCTTTCTCTTTGCCTATATTCTGATATCAATCCTTGATAGAGAAGGCAAATCTCTAACCTGCAATACAAATAAATTCTTGGGCTCTTCCCATTCTGCTACCTTTCCCCTTCTAGTTATTTTCTCCAAATACCTTGGTTCCTTTGGCATTTTTCTCCAATAAATTCCAGACCCCTCTTGCCTATTATCTGTATCCCTGACAATCCTATCAGCAAAATCTGTTTTTCTCCTTTCCATGCCAGTTTGGTTGTTAGAATACTCCCTGTTATTTTATGAATATAATGCTATGTATAATTTTGGTTGTTCTCCTTAAGAGTCTGCATCTAAAATCCCAATCTCTCCTTATTTCTTGAGCTTCCTGTTTGTGTCATCATCATTCCTTTCCACTTTGAATTATAGTTTTCTGCTTGTGCTATGTATAAGAGCCTTAACTGTGTTGCTTTAAAATAGCCCCTCAAGTTAGGTAATCCTAGTCCACCTTATTCTGTTGGTAGAATCATCGTATCCCACTTGACCCTTGCTGTCTTCCTTTCCCAGAAAAAATCCTTCAACTCTTTTTTTAATTGTTATCCATAACTTCTCCCGTTGAGGAAATATGCCTCACCTGTGTATAAGACTAAAGGGACTAAAAACATTTTAATGGCTTGTAACTTAGTATCCATATCCGTATAACAAAACTTCCAGGTTCTCAGTTTTTGTATTTCCTTCTGTTTAGTCTCTTCCCACATATCCTTAGCTGCCAACAGAGTCATTTCTAATCCATACTCCTAAATACTTCACTTTATCATGTCCCCATAAATATGGATATAGTTGGACCAGTGGGTACATAATTTACCGCTATTGCCTTTGTTTTAGCTTCATTAATTTTGTATCCCGAGAAGATTTGAGCCGGTCTTAAAATGTTCCACAACACTGTAATGTCCCTTTCTGGTTTTGTCATGTATAAAATATCATCTGCAAGTAGAGCCAGCTTTTCCTGACCACCTAATCTTGGATTTCTGAGTCCCTTATTTTCTTTGCCAGTAGTTCTAAATATAATACAGACAACAAAGGGGAGAGTGGACAACCCTGCCTGGTTCCTCTACTCAAGCAGAAATTAGTGGAGAGGACCCCACCCAGTTTAATTTGCACCTCCGATACCTCATATATTCTTCTAATTAATCTTATAATTGTATCAGGGAAAGCAAATGCTTCCATTGCCCTGCTTATGATGTCCTAGTGTACTCTGTCAAATACTTTCTCTGCATCAAGGCCCACCAGTAAAAGTGGTGCTTTCTTATCTGCTTCCCTCTGGATCATCAGTGTTCTGTAAATATTTTCAAATGTTTACCTCCCCTCCACAAAACCATACTGATACATATGTATCAATTTTGGTATCACTTTTGCCATTGTTTTAGCCATTATAGACATAAACACTGTATAATCATGGTTTAGTATAGAAATGGGCCTGTATGAAGCTGGATTCGATGGATCTTTACCCTCTTTTAGGTAGACCTCATTCAGGAAGATTGCAAAGAAAAGCTCCTCAAGGTCCTCCTCTTTGTCAAAACCCTCCTAACCTCCTTAGGGTACACCATCAACGAGAAGAAGTCAAGGAAAACACCTTCCAGGAAGATCATTTTCTTGGGAGCACTGCTGAACACAGCATCCCAAGTGACCTTCCTATCCCCAGAAAAGCAGAGCTTCCTGCCTCTCTATTTTACCCAGATGGCTTCCAGAAGTCACCTCACTGCGAGGAAGTTCCTGCAAGCCTTGGGGTAAATGGCATCTTGCATCCTTCTAATTCCTCTGGCCAGGCTTCACATGAGAAAACTTCACCTAAAGAACCTTTGGTGTCAGCATTCTCAACCTGTACAGACCTCTCTACCTCTGTCTGATCCCCTGTATAAGGGCCGAGTTTCTCTGGTGGGCAGGGGTCTGTGCCCAGAACAAGGGTCTTTCCTTCACCTTCCGCCCTACCAAGCAGACCATTACCACCGACGCCTCAGACATAGCTTGGGGCGCTCACCTAGAAGGCAGGTGTACCCAAGGTCTTTGGGATGCCCAGCACCTTCCCTTACACATCAACCAGAAGAAAATGATGGCAGTACAAAAGGCTCTGACATCCTTCAAACCCCATCTCAAGCCAGGGGTTTTCCTTATCAAAACAGACAACACCACAGTAATGTGGTGCATTAACAAACAATGAGTGACCCAATATTACCCTCTCTGTAGGCTAGCCATGAACCTCTGGCTGACAGCCTCTTCCATGGGACTACACCTGATAGCCCAATACCTACCAGGGATCAACAACACCCTGGCAGACCACTTAAGCAGAAACTTACTGGACCCCCATGAATGGCAGCTCCACAGAAAAATCTTTTTACAAATCACTCGGGTGTGGAGGACTCCTGAGGTGGATCTCTTTGCTTCACATCTCAACCGTCAGCTGAAAAAATTCTGTATCAGGGAATATCACCACCTAGAGTGGAAGGTGGATGCCTTGACCTTCCCCTGGAACACCCTCTTTGTGTACAAATTCCCTCCTCTGCCTCTTATTCCCAAGGTACTGCTCAAAATAAGGGAGGAAAGACCAAAGACCATCCTCATTGCCCCAGATTGGCCCAGACAACATTGTGGTACCCCTTACTGCACAGCCTGACCTTACAGCCTCCCAGGCAGTTTCCCCTGAACCCAGACCTCAACTCAGGTGTGTGTGTGTGTGTTGGGGGATGCTGCACCCAGACTTGCAGACTCTCAAACTATCAGCATGGCTAATACTCTAAAGGCAAACAAGGGGCCCCTGTTAAGCAAACAGGTCCTAGACATTATCACAGAGGCAG
Organism: Protopterus annectens; assembly: GCF_019279795.1. NCBI lineage: Eukaryota > Metazoa > Chordata > Ceratodontiformes > Protopteridae > Protopterus > Protopterus annectens. The sequence continues at coordinate 103,290,906 of NC_056737.1, forward strand.
GCCCAGCACCAGAAAATCTTTCACAGGAAAATGGAAAAGATTCTGCTCCTGGAGCCAGTCCAAAAGGGGCAATACCTCACAACTTTCCATCTCTCTTATCCTGGACTACCTAGCGAAGCTACTTAATAGTGGCCTCTCCTTCTCCTCTATTAAAATCCACGCCTCAGCCATTTCAGTTCTTTTTGATACAGAACAGCCCCTGTTCTCCCATCCTTTGATTAAAAAAATTCCTCAGAGGGGCTTCTAATATCAGACCTCCTAGAAGGCCACCCATTCCAGCCTGGGACCTGAATCATGTTTTGGAAATACTAACTTTACCACCCTTCGAACCTCCTGCTTCAGCAGAACTAAGATATCTCTCTTGGAAGACTGCTTTTCTCCTAGCTATCATCTCAGCCAGAAGGGTTTCAGAACTTCAGGCACTGATGGCCATTGAGCCCTTCATCATCTTCCATGCAGACAGGGTCTCCCTGAGGACTAATCCCTCCTTTATGCCCAAGGTGATATCTAATGTAACTCTCAACAGGCCATACATCTACCCACCTTCTTTCTTAACCCTCAAAACAGGAGGGGGGGATTCTGCACTCACTAGATGTGCACAGAAAGCTCAGATACTATCTGGACCGTACTAAACCCTTCAGGAAAACAGACCAATTACTTGTCAGCTTTGCCCCAGGAGCAGAGGAGAAGCCCATTTCCAAATAAACCATTTCCAAATGGATACCACACTGTATCCATTTCTGCGACAGATTGCATGGGAACCCCCCCCAAGTTTATTTGAACCCATTCTACTAGGCAGCCTCCACTTCCACAGCTTTCCTCAGAGGAGTTCCCACCAGGGACATCCTGGAAACTGCCACCTGGACTTCTATCCATACCTTTACCAAGCATTACCACCTACCTCTATTTTCGAAGGCTAGGGCAGGGTTTGCCTCTGCAGATGTTCATAGTGTTTCACTGTTGCAGTCATTACAGTAGGGTTATCCTGCTGGCAGGCTACCCGCAGTCGGCCTGAATTCCAAAGTCTAGGTCCGGCGTTGGTTGCTGTCGCCTCCTCCCTGACATCAGTGTGCCAGGGGTATAAAAGATGCAGCCAACGCCATTTTCTCCAGTCTTTCTTGCCGCGCGGTGCCCGAAGCAAAAGCAGTTCGTAAGTGCCGGTCGTCCGACTCCTGAGATTTTCAAATTCGAATTTTAGATCCGAAGTCTTCATTAAAGCTAAGTACTCCGTTGGGGAAAATTTTTTCTTGCTCCAGACCAATGTCAGAAAAAGTTAATAATTGTATTTCTTGTGAGAAGCAAATACCTCATATAGATTTTTATTCTTACTGTATTCCTTGCACAGGCCCTGACCACGACGTTGCTAGTTGTCGGTTTTGTGCTAGATTTAACCAACGCACTATTAAGCGTTGGTACGATTTTGCATTTCATTACTTTGGCAGAAGATTCAATTATAAAATGCCATTGGAACAGCCGACTATCGGAGTTTATAAAAAGCGCAGTCATCCGAGGTCCAAAACCAATGATGAGGCTTCTGCTAGGCCTTTCGCCGGTTCTCAGTGAGGCGCTTTCGCAGCCCCTGACACCCGCTACCTCAGAGCCACAGGCCACTTCAGACTCCCACACGAACCAGACTGGGCCTCTGGAAACTCAAGGTATTGTACACTCGGAAACTATTCCCTCAGATGGGTCCGGAGCCGCTGAGCAGGCATCGGCTTCTGAGGGTGTTTTCAGGCCTACACAGTTATATGGGAAACCTACTATAGCTTCAAAGGCAAAGACTAAAGCAGCTCTAAAGACAAAGAAACAAGTACAGCATTCTCTTGGACAGGCCAACATGCCTAAAAAGCAGATGCTTAAAATGGCCGAAGACCTAATTACTTTGATCAGGGGTTCCCATCCCCCTCCTGATAAGAGGCCTAGGCAAGAGAGAGAATATGAATCTTCAGATCAGGTTTCCATTTCCTCTGATTCCTCTTCTGAACAAGAATATTCTCTTCCTCCCTATGAGGATTCTGGTGCTGAAGAATCTATCCCTTCAGCCTCTCCTCCTGAGGATTATTCATTTGGGGAGACACTGCATACTATGAGGGAGTATTTCCTCTGGGAGAGCCAAGATTACTCAGAATCCAAGAAAAGGCTCAGAGACTTCCTTTTGTTGCCTCAGCACAGGCCCCTTGCTATCCCACCTGTTTTAGACATTGTAGATGATGTATTTTCAGAGTCCAGTCTGTCTCCAGACTCTTTACCACCAGCTCCCGTTAAGCCAGACAGATACTACAGGGTTCCTGATTCACATTAATTTCTTTACAAAAACCCTGCTGCTGACCCAGAAACTATCTCTCATGGTCCCAAAGGGGTCAAGGCTTCCACTGCAAAAAACCCTATCCCCTCTGATAAGAGATTCTAGGGCTCTGGACAGATGGGGGAAAAGGATTTATACTTCTGCTACCTTGGCTGTAAGAGCTTTAAATTGCCAATTTCATATGCTTAAATATCAGCAATATCTTATGTCACTGCTTAAACAGAAAATGTTAACAAATTCAGAATGTGCAGAAAACAAAGAAATGCAGGATTTATTGCATGCAGCTGAACAAGTGGGAAAGCATACTTGGCAATGTGGTTTTGATTCTCTAGAGGCCTCCTGCAGGGTCGCTGTGACAGGTTCTGTCATTAATAGGCATGCTTGGTTAAAAGAACAGAATCTTCCCCATCATGTTAAAGCAAAACTATTAGATGCTCCATTACAGCATGATACTTTGTTAGGTGTTAAAGCAGAAGAGGTGTTGAAGAAAATGGAGAACAAAGCTAAATCTATGCAAACAGTCAAGGATTTCTTGCAGGTACAGCCTCCCAGATTTAGCAGGAACTGGCCTACAAAGAATTGGTCCTTTCCAGTGTCAGACAGGCCACAAAGAGGCAGATACAGATGCCCCAGAGGCAGATCACAGCCCCAAGGCTCATACAGGCCTAAACAATGGGGTGCTTATACCTCCAAAAGCGGAGAGGAAAAATCGCAGCCATACAGGAAACGGTCTCAATGACTTTCCCCTGCCAGCACCAAGCACTTATCTTCTGGCAGCCCCTTTGGGGGGAACACTAGCACTTTTTTCACAAAATTGGCACATGATCACCCACGACAAATGGGTCCTAAATATTGTATTGTTTCACACCCTGCCAAGGCCAAACGGTATGCCAGACCTGCCACGCAATCAGTGGGCAGAGGCACAAAAACAAGTTTCATCCCTCATGGACACGAGAGCTATTCAGCTAGTACCACAGCAAGAGCAGGGACTAGGATTCTACTCAAGGCTATTCTTGGTGCCCATAAAGGACAAAGCCTGGAGACCAGTACTGGACCTGTTTATCCTAAACACATTCCTGGATATTCCAAAATTCAAAATGTTAACTCTGCAGCAGCTTCTGCCCATGCTGGGCAAGAGGGCTTGGCTTGTGACTTTAGACCTAAAAGTGGCATACCTGCATGTCCCAATCAGACAATCATGCAGAAGATACCTCAGATTTATAGCTGGCTCAATGCACTACCAATTCTCTGCATTGCCCTTTGGCTTATCTACTGCGCCCAGGGTCTTCACAAAATGCCTGGCACCAGTGATTGCATTTTGCAGACAAAGAGGAATTCAAATATATCCTTACTTGGACAACTGCCTTATTCAAGCAGAGAACAAGGACATTCTACTACAGCATCTGGCATTTGTAAAAAGATTACTAACAGGTCTAGGGTACACAGTAAATGAAAAGAAATCAAAACTCGTACCCTCTCAAGAGATAATATTCCTGGGTGCAAGCTTAAATACAACTGCCCAGATGGCTTATCTCACGCCAGACAAACACAGACAACTGACTACTTATTTCAAAATGTTGGCAACAAAGACCCAGTTGCCAACAAGAAAAATTCTGCAGGCTTTGGGCTTCATGGCATCTTGCATTCTGCTAATTCCATATGCAAGACTGCATATGAGGAAACTTCAATGGTATCTAAAAAGTGTTTGGACTCAACATTGCCACAGCCTGGAAACAATAATTACTCTCATTCTCTGCCTACAACAGGAGTTTCGATGGTGGGAAAAGCCTGTCACCACAACAGGGGACAGACATTCACCTTACCCACAGCTAGGCAGACATTGACAACCGATGCATCAGATTATGCCTGGGGGCCCCATATGGCAGGAAGATGTATTCAGGGCACATGGTCCGCAAGTCAAATGCATCTACATATCAATCACAAAGAGATGCTAGCTGTTCAGAATGCCCTGACAGCCTTCAAGGATCTACTTCATCCAGGACAACTACTGATAAGGACTGACAATACTACAGTCATGTGGTACATAAACAAGCAGTTAGGCACACATTCCTACCCCCTCTGCAGGCTATCCATGAACTTGTGGGACACGGCATTGATTTACCAAATGGATCCCCAAGAGTGGAAATTGGATCCACAAGTCTTCAGCATGATAACAAGGAACTGGGGATGACTGGACATAGACCTGTTTGCCTCCCCTCACAACTACTAACTACAGAAATTGTGCACAAGGACTTATCACAAGCAAGCATGGAAAGTGGATGCTCTATCTTTTAGCTGGAAAGACCTAACAGTATATGCCTTTCCTCCTCTGCCTCTCCTCCCCAAGGTATTCCTCAAGATCAGACAAGAGAAACCAAAAATGATACTGATTGCCCCAGACTGGCCCCGCCAGCACTGGTACCCAATCCTAAAGAGCTTGTCTCAATGCCCAGCTTGGACATTACCTCATATTCCTCACTTATTGACCCAACAAGACAGTCAGATGCATAGCCAACTCAGGACCTTATACCTGGCAGCATGGCGGATAATGTAGCCAGTCAAGGCACACCTCTGTCTAAACCAGTGATGTATGTTATTTTGGAGGCCAGGAGGCCTAGAACCAGAAAATCTTATGCAGAAAAATGGAAGAGATTCTGTGCTTGGAACCAGGCACAAGTTTTTGACATGATTGTTCCAAATATTCCTCAGATTTTGCAATACTTAACTTAGATGCTTGATAAAGGCCTTTCCTTTTCATCAATTAAAATTCATGCGTCTGCCATTTCAGCTCATTACAATACAGAACCACCTATTTTTTCTCATCCATTATTAAGGCAGTACCTCAGAGGGGCCAAAAACATAAGACCTCCAAGGAGAGCACCAGTACCTGCATGGGACCTCAACTATGTCTTGGAAAAGCTCACACTGCCTCAGTTTAAACCAGCCTCTGCAGCTGATATAAAATTCCTATCCTGGAAAACAGCTCTGCTCCTAGCAATAACCTCTGCTAGACGAGTCTCAGAGTTACAGGCACTCATGGCTGTGTAACCTTTTATCATTTTCCATCCTGACAGGGTTTCTCTGCAGACAAACCTTACATTTATGCCTAAGGTAGTGTCAAGTGTGGCCCTTAACCAAACAATTAATTTGCCTACCTTTTATCCAAACCCACAGAATAAGGGTGAGAGAATTCTGCATTCTTTGGACATTCACAGGCAGCTACACTTCTACATGGACAGAACCAAAGCTTTCAGAAAGACTGAACAACTTCTAGTGGCATATGCTGCAGGATCACAAGGAAAGCCTATCTCAAAGCAGACTATTTCAAAGTGGATAGGCCACTGCATTTGTTTCTGCTATTCACAGCATGGCAAATCAGTGCCTAAGGGCATTAGGCCACATTCAACCAGAGCAGCAGCCACTTCAGCAGCCTTCCTCAGAGGAGTACCAACCAAAGACATCTTAGAGGCTGCAACTTGGAGTTCAGTGCATACTTTTACAAAGCACTATCACTTACCTGTCTACTCTAAATCCAGGGCCGGATTTGCCATTGCAGTTCTGCAGGGCATGATAGCCTCTCCTAATCCTATTTAGCACCAGCCTCCCAACCTTAGCTTTGGGATTCAACCCAATTGTAATGACTGCAACAGTGAAACACAATGAACATAGTACAGTTGTGTACCTACCATAAATGTAGATGTTCGAGTGTATTCACTGTTGCAGTGCAGGTTACCCTCCCACCATCCCCCTTTTCCTTTGTTGGGACTTATCTGTACTTCTCTATTCTGTACAACCTATGTGGTGTATTTGCTTTTAGATGAAGGAAAAGTTGTTTTTTGTGAATGCATGCTTATTGGCATAATTTAGCCTACCATTTTAGGGGCACCTGACATCTGGGGCAAGAAAAACTGAAGAAAATGGCGTCGGCTGCATCTTTTATACCCCTGGCGCACTGATGTCAGGGAGGAGGCGACAGCAACCAACGCCAGACCTAGACTTTGGAATTCAGGCCAGGATAACCCTATTGTAATGACGGCAACAGTGAGTACACTCAAACATCTACATTTATGGTAGGTACACAACTGTACTTTCAGCAGGGCATGCTGACCCACTCCTAGGTCTCTTACTAATCCTACCACCCCTCTCCTCAGCTTTGGGAATCCTCCCACAGGTGATGAGTGCAACAGTGAAACATGAAGAACATAGTACAGTTGTGTACACTTACCGTAAATGTAGATGTTCAAGTTTATTCAGTGTTGCAGTCCTGGTTTCCCACCCTCCTTCCCCTTATATCTTCTTTCTATAGGCAGACATAAGTTTCCACCAGTGGCTTTTAGCCACAAGGACCACTTTACCATGTTTACTTGGGCCTCTGACTGGTTAGGGCAAGAAAAACTGATGTAATGGCATCAGCTGCCTTCTTTTATAGCACTGACGACCCAACGTCAGGCAGCAAGCGACAGCAGCCGACACAACAGAACATTGGCTCTGGTACTCGGGCCGGCAGAGGGCTACCACAGCAGAGATAACCCACAGGTGATGACTGCAACAGTGAATGCACTCAAACATCTACATTTATGGTAAGTGTACACAACTGTACTTTTTAACTTCAGATAATACATTTTTACCTGTGTGATGTGGACCGTCTCACCTCTTGCAGTCTACACACATCCTTGCATTCCAGAGCATTTTGTAATTTTGCATTTTCAAATTCATTGCACTTTTTAATATTGCTTATTAGTTGGTAACTCACGTAGTAAATGAAGCCAGACCTAAAAAAGTTCTGGATGCTATAAGGATCTATGTGTAAACTGGAAGTTTATAAAAAATGAGCTATAGGCTTGATTGAGATAAAGATTAAAAACACACAAACTGATTTTAATGGTAAGATAAGTGCAATTATAACTATACTTCTCTGAATACAAAAATGTAGTCAAAATGCTTTTGTTATCAAGCTTACAGCAGTCTCAAAACCGAGATGGTAGGCTGCTTGTGTGATGTGAAATACCAAGAGGGAGGAGGCTGGGTTAATTACAACATCATCTAGTTACATTTTACTAAAACAAACTTGGAGGATGGTGCCAAAAGCCTTGGTCAAGTTGATGTAAATGGCATGCATGGTATGACTGCTTTCCACAGCCTCTGCAACTTTTTCAAAGATGCTTACAAGATTCGGGACCTGCCTTGCAAACCAGGTATAAATCACATAAGTTGCCCACATCTGCATAAATGCATTTTGTTATGATACATTTCATAGCTTTGCATGTAATGCTCATGAGGCTGATGGGGCTATAATTATTCAGGTCTGTAGATGAGTCGAAATGGTATTTCTCCAGGAATGAGGCACAAACCTTTTGGATATGCTGATGTTGAGCAGAGTAAGTAGAGGCTTAGATACTTGTCACTGATGAAGATGCATCCTTGTGTGGTCTGTTTTAGCCTTTGACATGGATTCAAAGCTTTATTACTAGGTGATTTCATGGAAATTAAATTTTCAAGGATATTAGGGACAACAGTGTGTTAGGTGAGGTAAAGTTATCACTGAATTTTTCTGCTAATGTATTGTCTGTATCCTTGTAATTGGAGTGTACGATATCATTGTGGATGAGCTAAGGAGAATTATTTTTGGACATTATTCCTTAATTTCATTGCATTACTGCAGAAAGATTTGTAGTTTCATACAGTACCTGTGTCTGTATCATACTATGCTTTCTTTTCTAATAGGACTGTGAAGTTCCAGATTCTATATGAAAAAAGTATAGTACCAAAACACATATGGAATATCCAAATATTCACGAAAGGCTGCTGTAACAGGAACGAAACTCACAGGCAATCCTTGAAATCAAACAAACAATTTATTGGAAGTAAAAAATGAGCGCTTTCGCGTGGTCCATCCACGCTTCATCAGATAAATCACTTAAACTTGTGTGGGGATTATATACCACCGCTCAAGGCGGGAAAGTCTGCTCATTAATCAATTAACATTTAAATCATACTAAAAGCATTAAAAACATTAAAAACACTTAACCATTTAAGTGCACTTACTGGCTCAAATCTTGAGCTACTAAATGCTTTTATGTTTGCAAAAAACACATACTTATATTCTTATATAAACCTATAACACAATTTAAAATAAATGAATAAAAGCGAAAATATATATGTAAATGTCAGCTTAAATTTTAGGTATATAATTTATAATTTTACATATTTATATAAATTGTCATATAATTCTGCTAATCAGAACTTATCAAATATAAATATAATTTTACATAGATAAATATAGATAGAAGTTATAAATCAATTTTAATTATATTTAAATTAAAATCACCATATATAAGATATAAAATATTAAACTTGCCCATAGTTATTAATCATGATGTTATAAATCTATAAACAACATGTATAGCATATCAATAAATGTCATATAATATGTCTTGTGGAATCAATAGGAGATATGAAATATCTGCTCTTTAACAATTATGCTTCGTGTTTTAATATGTTAAATTCATTCTAAGGGCAATATCTACATATATATGTATATACTGTGATAATGAATGAACCAGATGAAAAATATTATATCTATCATAGGTATAAAAACCTAAAATTTACTTCCTGGATATTAAAAATGGTTTGATGGACACCTGAGTGTTAAGTCCCGGCTCAATGTGTGCTCCCAAACGGAGTATCCATTCGAGCTCCATTAATGCCAACTGATTCTCTTTGTCTCCCCCTCTTTCATTTTGATTTACTACTTGTAGGACTCTAAAAGAGAAAGAATGTGTGGAGAATTCTATAATATGTTTGGCCAACGCGTTGTTATCTATAGCTTTGCGTATATCATAAAGATGATTATATATGTGTTCCTGCAACCTTCTCTTTGTTAATCCCACATAGAAGGCCTCACATTTATTGCAGGTGGCCAGATATATCAAATTTCTAGTATTGCAACTTGCTCGAAAATGTGGTTTAAAGACAAAATTAATATTAGGGTGTACAAAACACTGTGTCTTAGTTATATATCTGCACCTGTTGCAACTATAACATGGGTAGGTACCAAAATCCTTGGTTTTGATGTTATAGGCCAGCGTATTTTCTCCCTCTCTTCTGATGTTCTTATCTCCACATAAAATTCTTTTTAAATTCCTACTATTCTTGTATATAAAGGAAGGGCTCTTACCTACAAATTTCTTGGTGGAGGAGTCTATTGTTAGAATATGCCAGTTGGCATGAATGACTTGCTGAATCTTTCTGATGTCACTAGTGTAGGTAGTAATGTAACCTATTTGATTACTACTGCCTTATTTTCTCCTATTAAATCTTGTATTATTTCTTTTACATTTTAGCCATATCATCCTTTTTAATGGGTATGGTGTCACCTAGGATATTAAACTTGATGTTACTGACCATGGTGGGACTGTATCCTCTGTCAATAAATAATTTCTCTAGAAACTGTGCTTCTTTATTCAATTCATCTATGTTACTGCACAATCTCTTAATTCTAGTATATTGGCTCTTAACTATAGCTTGAAAGGTGTGGCGGGGGTGCATGCTATCAAAACATAGCATAGAATTCTTCCAAGTTGGTTTCCTGTATAGGGTGGATTCTAGGGTGCCCTCATTTGTGAACCTTATGGTAACATCCAAAAATGGATTTCTTGGTTGAAACCTCCTGTGTGAAGCGTAACGCACTGGTAGTATTTAAGTATTGTAGAAAGCATTCAAATAATTCCAGAGTACCTTCCATTATTATGGCGTCATCAACAAACGCCTGTAAAGCTTAATAAGCTTGAAGTTCTCATGTAAAGAGGTAGAGCTTCTCCCACCATAGGACTACCAGGTTGGCATAGGTGTTAGGCAGGGGTGCCCATGGCAACCCCCCACTTCTGTAAATAATTACTGCCACCAAACATAAAGGCGTTATTGAATAACACTAATTCTAACAATTGATCTACCAATATAATTCTATCTTTCGAAAAGTCAGTTTCTTTAACCAACAGTTCATTTATATATTGCATACCGATGTCATTAGGTATCGAGGTGAATAAATCCTTGACATCTAAGGTGATCAAAAGATATGATTGGTCATTGTCTAAATTTAATTCTTTAATGTCATTCAAAAAATCATATGTATCTTTAAGTATGGTGGGAGACTGATTGACTACTGGTCTTAATATATTTTCAATTAGTTGTGAAGCATGTGCTGTCACCCACCTATCGCCCGATACTATGGGTCTTAATGGAACAGGGTATCGCCTTGTGTACCTTAGGTATTCCTTTAATGGTGGGAGTAACAGGATGTTCAATATATAAGAACTCATATACTTCTTGGCTAATCTGTCGACACATGAGAAGATCGTAAAAGACGTCTTTGACAGTTTTAATAATTTTAGTCACTGCATCAGGGGATATAGGGGTGTAAGTGTCTTCTTGCTGCAACATTTGGGTCATACCAATAATGTAATCCTGAGTGTTCAAAAGGACTACTCCCCCCCCCTTGTCAGCTGGCTTAATGACTATATGAACATTTTGTTTAAGTTCATTGAGAGAACGGTATTCATCTGGAGTTAAATTGTAAAACCTGCCCTTCTTATTAATGTTGCTAAACATTAAATAAAACTGATTCTCACAGGCCCTAAGGAAATATTCTACGTGCAAAGGTATGTCGGGAATAAATACACTTTTCGCTCTTATTAAATCATGCCCCCATTCATTAGATGTTATGTCATTGAATATCAATTTCAAACATAATTTCCTACAGAACATCCTTAAATCAAACAGTGTGTCTGTTAATATGGCCGAAGTGGCCGGTATGAAACTAAGACCTCTATTTAAAACCTGTACAGTAGTGTTGTCCAGAATAAAGTTAGAAAAATTAAACAGTAAATCTGAAGTCAGGTTTTCTTCCTTCTGTTGTGAGTAAATGACTCCGCTGAATATTTTCTCTTTCGGGAGTCCCTGCTGTGTGATCTTCCCCTGTTGGAATATGTTGAAGTCCGTTTCTGATACGGTAAAAAATTCACAAGCGAAGGTAACACGCTGGAGCTATTTTTAGGTATGGCTCCTGAGGTATTCGCAGGTACCTGATGAAAAAAAGCCTCTTGATTCGGTGGAGGCGTGTCAGTGTGAACAGTATCAGTCTGGTTATTTTCAGCTGTTACCGTTGCATATGTGCCTCTGTTGACCATAGAGGCAGGTATCTCCGGTAATATAGGCACAACAGTATGATTATCTTTATTTCTATGTATAGAGGAAGTAGAAGCTGTTTCAGATATAGTCACAGAATTCGAATGATTAGTAGAATTAAATCTCGGCCAAACAAACACCTGGCCTTTTTGAAAATCTTGATAATCGCGCAACAGTTTTTCTGTTTGGTAGTTCTCAATTTATCACTGAAAACATTAATTTGAGAAAAAGCACGATTGATTTTATCAAGGCAATGTTCTGAACTGAATCTTTCTAACAATTGTTGATACAAATGCTCCGTTGTGTTTCTTAGTTCAGTCTCTAATGGCAAAAAGTAGTCAAGCATTAATTGGGCATACTTGAAACCCAACTCTATATTAAGATCCTGCCATCGCTTAAGTAGTTCAGGATGTGAGTCCCCATAGGTGGGCATACAAAACACCCGCATACCCCTGGGGACTACTTTGAAATGAATACAAGCTTGTAAATGTAGCCTCTGCCACGCATATCTTTGCAATTGATACAAATTATCTTCTATTATTTTTAAGAGTGGGTAAAATTCAGTAAGGTTCTCACCATTTGTTTCGAAATTGACATGTCCCACTTCTCCTGTAAGGTCCAGAGACAATAAAGGGTTGCTATTAAGATGTGTAAGTCCTTCCCACAAGGAGGTAGTGTCCCTCGGCTCCGGTTCCAAAGGAGTGATAAGTTCCATAGTGTGCTGGAAACGCTGACCAAAACTGAAAAACTGGAAAACAAGAATGAATGATAGTCTGCGTTCCTGCTGAATGGTACTACGCCAAAAGCATAAAATCTGTATGAAAAAAGTATAGTACCAAAACACATATGGAATATCCAAATATTCACGAAAGGCTGCTGTAACAGGAACGAAACTCACAGGCAATCCTTGAAATCAAACAAACAATTTATTGGAAGTAAAAAATGAGCGCTTTCGCGTGGTCCATCCACGCTTCATCAGATAAATCACTTAAACTTGTGTGGGGATTATATACCACCGCTCAAGGCGGGAAAGTCTGCTCATTAATCAATTAACATTTAAATCATACTAAAAGCATTAAAAACATTAAAAACACTTAACCATTTAAGTGCACTTACTGGCTCAAATCTTGAGCTACTAAATGCTTTTATGTTTGCAAAAAACACATACTTATATTCTTATATAAACCTATAACACAATTTAAAATAAATGAATAAAACGAAAATATATATGTTAATGTCAGCTTAAATTTTCGTATATAATTTATAATTTTACATATTTATATAAATTGTCATATAATTCTGCTAATCAGAACTTATCAAATATAAATATAATTTTACATAGATAAATATAGATAGAAGTTATAAATCAATTTTAATTATATTTAAATTAAAATCACCATATATAAGATATAAAATATTAAACTTGCCCATAGTTATTAATCATGATGTTATAAATCTATAAACAACATGTATAGCATATCAATAAATGTCATATAATATGTCTTGTGGAATCAATAGGAGATATGAAATATCTGCTCTTTAACAATTATGCTTCGTGTTTTAATATGTTAAATTCATTCTAAGGGCAATATCTACATATATATGTATATACTGTGATAATGAATGAACCAGATGAAAATATTATATCTATCATAGGTATAAAAACCTAAAATTTACTTCCTGGATATTAAAAATGGTTTGATGGACACCTGAGTGTTAAGTCCCGGCTCAATGTGTGCTCCCAAACGGAGTATCCATTCGAGCTCCATTAATGCCAGCTGATTCTCTTTGTCTCCCCCTCTTTCATTTTGATTTACTACTTGTAGGACTCTAAAAGAGAAAGAATGTGTGGAGAATTCTATAATATGTTTGGCCAAGCGTTGTTATCTATAGCTTTACGTATATCATAAAGATGATTATATATGCGTTCCTGCAACCTTCTCTTTGTTAATCCCACATAGAAGGCCTCACATTTATTGCAGGTGGCCAGATATATCAAATTTCTAGTATTGCAACTTGCTCGAAAATGTGGTTTAAAGACAAAATTAATATTAGGGTGTACAAAACACTGTGTCTTAGTTATATATCTGCACCTGTTGCAACTATAACATGGGTAGGTACCAAAATCCTTGGTTTTGATGTTATAGGCCAGCGTATTTTCTCCCTCTCTTCTGATGTTCTTATCTCCACATAAAATTCTTTTTAAATTCCTACTATTCTTGTATATAAAGGAAGGGCTCTTACCTACAAATTTCTTGGTGGAGGAGTCTATTGTTAGAATATGCCAGTTGGCATGAATGACTTGCTGAATCTTTCTAATGTCACTAGTGTAGGTAGTAATGTAACCTATTTGATTACTACTGCCTTCTTTTCTCCTATTAAATCTTGTATTATTTCTTTTACATTTCGCAGCCATATCATCCTTTTTAATGGGTATGGTGTCACCTAGGATATTAAACTTGATGTTACTGACCATGGTGGGACTGTATCCTCTGTCAATAAATAATTTCTCTAGAAACTGTGCTTCTTTATTCAATTCATCTATGTTACTGCACAATCTCTTAATTCTAGTATATTGGCTCTTAACTATAGCTGCAGGTAGCCTGCCAACAGGATAACCCTATTGTAATGACTGCAACAGTGAGTACACTCGAACATCTACATTTATGGTAGGTACACAACTGTACTTTCAGCAGGGCATGCTGACCCACTCCTAGGTCTCTTACTAATCCTACCAACCCTCTCCTTAGCTTTGGGAATCCTCCCACAGGTGATGAGTGCAACAGTGAAACATGAAGAACATAGTACAGTTGTGTACACTTACCGTAAATGTAGATGTTCAAGTTTATTCAGTGTTGCAGTCCTGGTTTCCCACCCTCCTTCCCCTTATATCTTCTTTCTATAGGCAGACATAAGTTTCCACCAGTGGCTTTTAGCCACAAGGACCACTTTACCATGTTTACTTGGGCCTCTGACTGGTTAGGGCAAGAAAAACTGATGTAATGGCATCAGCTGCCTTCTTTTATAGCACTGACGACCCAACGTCAGGCAGCAAGCGACAGCAGCCGACACAACAGAACATTGACTCTGGTACTCGGGCCGGCAGAGGGCTACCACAGCAGAGATAACCCACAGGTGATGACTGCAACAGTGAATGCACTCAAACATCTACATTTATGGTAAGTGTACACAACTGTACTTTTTAACTTCAGATAATACATTTTTACCTGTGTGATGTGGACCGTCTCATCTCTTGCAGTCTATACACATCCTTGCATTCCAGAGCATTTTGTAATTTTGCATTTTCAAATTCATTGCACTTTTTAATATTGCTTATTAGTTGGTAACTCACGTAGTAAATGAAGCCAGACCTAAAAAAGTTCTGGATGCTATAAGGATCTATGTGTAAACTGGAAGTTTATAAAAAATGAGCTATAGGC